>NC_056740.1:93904721-93919721 GCF_019279795.1 Protopterus annectens
CCTGCTGTGCCTCCTTCTGCCCAGAGTATAAGGTAGTTATCACTACCATGAGACAGTCCACAAGCAGCTACTCTAAGGCCCTTAACAAAGGCTGTCCATTTATGCTGTGTAATATTAATACTAATACAAATGGTAGTAGTTGACCAAGACAGCTTGGCCTTCTGGAGTGACCAACACAGTGTTACCAAATAAATATAAGCACTCTCAAAGGTTAAATACTTTCTAAAAGACCAGCCACAATAAAAGTTTTAAATATATTTAATAATAAATAATAAATAATAAAATAACATAACAATACTGACTATATATTTACAGTAAACTACAGAGTTCAAATCACAAGAAATATTGTAAATAACACTGATGGACAGTCTCATACAAATAAAGAAAAACAATATCTAAAATAAGCTTCACTATATTTTCCTGACTGAATTTATGAGAGTTACTATTCTCTACTTACTTGATAGACCAAGGCAGATGATGTGGTGCATGGTCCTTCTGGTTTGTCATGTCCAAGACAGAATACTCAATACTGAGATATTTCTGTCTGCAACATCTAAAATTTTCAAGACGGCTGGCAGAAAGACCTCGTCTGGCTACCTGACTGTAGGTTCTCAAACTACTCCCCTTTGAAGCTTGAGACAGGATGTTAGCACAGGTGTGATAAGATGTATATCTCAAGTTTTGCTAATATTTATGGCAGTGTCTGGGGCTTCCCCTTCTTTTACTGATCTAACAAACAAAGGCTTCTTCCTGAAATGGTATCTCCAGTCCTATTCAGAACTGTGAGATAAGCACTTCTATGGCTCAATAGGTAGTCCAATTAACAGTATTTCTCTTAAACTAAGAAGTAAGCTAGCTGTTTAACCCTTTCTCTTCCAGTATCCTTTGCTAACATATATACATACAGTCTCATGTGTATATTCCTTCTCTGTCCAGCAGGACTCACTGTTGATACATTTTTTTAACACTAGCAACATTACAGATGCATTTTTATTTTCAAATACCATACAGTTTTAATACATTTGTAACATAAACATCTGTACAATGGCTGGGGGGGGGGGCTGAGAGGGGCGGTTCACCCCGGGCAGCACATTTGTTGAGGGGCTGTCACATTTACTTTAATTTAAAAAAATAATGCGTATTTTTGTTTTGTTTTTAAAGGTGTCTGTCTTTAGGGACAGTCCAGTCACACACACTGTTGCATCATGTCTGTGCATGCATTGTCACACAGATGTCCTTCTTTTCTACCCATGTGCGCAAAATTTAATGTTCATGGAAACCTGTTCACTGCTGCCTATTTATAACAAGTAAGTGTTCAGTTCCATTCACTAGGTTATTACTGCTTTAATTGTTAAGGATTTATGAGTGTGTGTGTGAATTGTAGGTTGCTGCAAGGGCTTTACATGCACAGAATTTGTTCGTTGCAGTGTGTATGAGTTATGAGGTTAGTACACAGAATTCATTCATTGCAATTTCTGTGTGTGTCAAGGTTTGTGAACAGAATTAGTTCACTGCAGTTTCTGCATATGTATGAGTTATGAGGTTGTTCACTGGTGTGTGTGTGTGTGTGTGTGTGTGTGTGTGTGTGTGTGTGTGTGTGTGTGTGTAATGCCCCAGTTAGGGATACACACTGGTAAGTGTTACTCAGGCTCAAACCCTGTACCTTTGGTACAAGAAGCAAGAGCCTGAATTATCTACCCCTCCCACCACTTATAATTTAAGGAGTCGAGTCCATAGCTCTCAACTGTCCAAATGTCTGGAATTTTTGGCTCATACTTTTTGTCTGTTCCTCTTAAAATTTGTGGTTTTCTGACAAATCAGTGAGGACTGAATTCACTAAAAAATGGCAAGCCATTTAAGTTTCAGTCTTCATAGCTTTTGGGAAATGCATGGTAACACAGATCATTTTATTCTAGCAACTTTCTAAGATGATACAAGCAATATTTAAAATGTGTCCCTGGTTTTAGGCCTTTGTTCTCTCTTTCTAAATTGTGGCTTTTTCCAGATTTCTTGTGCTGCAAAGTTGAAAGATGTAGTTGAGTGTCAAGTGCATTTTACAAGGAGTTGAGAGCTTCAGAGGAAGAGTTTAGTGCTGCTTATGTCAAGTCTGTTTGCAATGTGCAACTGCTGTTTAGCAAATGATATCACTATTGAGTTAAAACATTGAAAGGCATTGTTAGTAGCACAACAGGTAGTATATGTGCTTTTAATGCAGAAGGCTGTGGGTTCTACTCCCACAGTATGTAGCTGGATTGCTGATACTGTACTGTGTTGTACTTTAAAGGGGGTAGATGCCACAGTCCTGCATATGCCCACCTTTGGAGGAGATACCTAGTAACTATGTATTTGTTTTCAGTTTACCAAATATTCAATATTGCAATATTACCAGTTTATCATTTTTAATGTAACATAGGCAATTTGTTCTTCAAAGGCAACAGGTGTTTTATTTGTTGATGCAACAATGAAATATAAAGTTGTTTGCTATCAGCAAACTCTTCATTAGTTACAGAGCTCTTTAATGTGGAATTATTTAGATAACTTTTACTTCTGCAGAGATTGTGCATATTTACTGATATTGGTGGATTGTAATGACAGAAGTTTGAGCAATTTTTATGATGGAAATGTTCTGAATTGGGTAGTTTTGTCATTATTGGTTTATGCATTTTGTTTCATTGCTTACTGGAAAAATGTTCAAAATAATAAATGTAAAACATGATCTAACGTGTGCTGTATTATACAAGGAATATAATTTAATACAATCAGAATGGTGAATCAAACAACATATGTATGTTTGCAAGGTCCTAAATATGTGTTCAAGGGGCCTATTATTTGAAAACAGCCCAAAGGTAAGCTTTATCCACCACTAGCCAGATGCATTTTCTTTGAATGTAGGTTTCAATGCTGTTTTAATGAATGAGAGTTTCAAGGGCGGAACAGTTTTAATGCTAAGTCTGTTTTCATTGTAAGATTGTATTGCTTTGTTTAGCAGATGTATTAGTATCTGTGCTATAAAATTTAAAACACAAGTTTTAAATTAAATCCAAATAATCATTGTAGAAGGAAAGCATAAAACAGTATGCAAATAACAGTGTTTAAGGTAAATGGGGAGAAAGAGCCAGGTAATGGGACACTGGAATGGTTGGGGGGCTGTGTATGGGGGGGGCCCAATTTGACCATGATTTTGTGAAAATGGAGGAGTGGCAAACTCAAAGACACCTCAGGCAGCACAGACTCTAGCTACACCACTGACAAATCAATTTGACATTCAAATGCCATACAGTTCCAATACATTTGTAACATAAGCATTTATGAAAATCAGTTTGATATTCAAAGGACATATTATTTTTTATAGAACTCCAGCTGGCTATGCTGGCACTATTCCATATAATCACACACTTGTCCAATCATAAAATAACATCAATTAAAAATAAAATAATGGCTGAGAAAATATGAAAGTAAAACCTAGAAAAATATATAAAATTATGCATATATAAATATGACTCCTCAAGACCCAAAGCAATTGAAACACAATAACAGAACTGATCAGATAGGTTTTAAAACAGGAAAAATAGGTAGTTGATCACTGTGGCCAAGTCCCTGGGAAGCACCCAACTGAAGTTGCCATAACAGTTCCTGGTGCTCCGGTATGGTTTCCCAGGGACCACCTCTTAAATCAAGGGGTACTAATTAAAGTAAACCATATAGAAATCTGGATTTTTTACATTCTAATGTGTGCTTATAAAGAACATTATTTCCATTACATTTTGAGATTGCATACAAATGCTCAATATTCTTTTCCGAAACTGCATTTCAGTTTTCCCAGCATAAAACTTTGAACAACCTTTGCAAATTGCAATGTTTACCACTCCCACACCAGCACAATTCCCTGACTCTAAAACAGTTTTATATGGGGACTTATCAAAAACAATCACATAATTTTGAAAAATGTAGGGGCATTGACTGCATGCCCCACATTTATGAGTATCCTCCTTGCCAGCAGTTTTACGGATAATAGGATGTTCAAGAAGGTTTTTACAGTTTCTGCCTGTTTTATAAACAAAGTTAGGTCTCTCACTTAATTTTTATATACTTCATTAATTTCTAAAATGTTCCAGTTATTGGAAACTATATCCATAGCCTTCTTAGAACTCAAATTGCATGCCACCACCAAGGAATTAATGAAATTACCTGTACTGTGCCCAACCTGTATGTCCGAGTGTAAATTCATGTTATGGGTATCTTGGGCAACTCCCAATAGAGAGTTATATTTAATAGTCCAACCTTCTACCATGGTTTTATAAATAGTATTTAAAAAATCTAAAAGGTTGTTCTCATCCAAAAACATCTTAAATAGAAGGTCAGTCTCTGCCAGGAAAGCGATGTATTCAGAACACATCCTGGCAGCTCTCATCATTTCGCTTTTAAACATGTTATTCTTACAATGGTAAGGGTGACAACTATAAAAATCCAAATAGCTACTGGAAAAGGAGGGTTTTCTATACATCGTAGACATAAAGCATGCTCGTTGATTATCCTTAACTGCTGTTATGCCCAGGAAATTGACTTCATTGACAGAATAAGTGTGCATGTGTGAAAGAAAACTTTCAGAGAAGAGCTTTAGCCTTTAGTCTTTGTTTGCCTCACGTAACTATTTTGTTGTCATCATACTTCTATGTGATATTCATAGATTCTAAAGTCTAATGTAATATAGTTTTAGATCTATTTTGCTTACGACAGATTAAAATGTTCTGTTAACAGGATAAGTTCAGAAGGTAGACTGTAAGCATGAAAAATAAAATAAAGAATAAAAAAAAAAATAAAACCAGTTCCACTTTCTCTCATTGTGAAAGCCTAGGTTATTCCTGCAATCCAAACTTTACTTCCAAACATTTCTCCTTGCTACCTAATAACAAATAATTCTGCAAGATTATTTAGCACAAGAGAATAATTAACTACATTTTTCTTTTCTATCATCTTGATGGAGTGTTATTCAAAATTCACTTTGCTGTTAACAGTACTTGCTGCCAAGTCTCGTCTCCACTCAACCTATATCATATGTTGACGAATTCTGCTGTATTCCATTTCTTGAAAAAAACATATTTCTCTATTCTTCTGGAACTGTTCGATTTGCAGGGGGTCTTGTATATACTTAACATATGGTAGCTACAGAAATTGAAGTCCTTCTGTGTTTGGGTCCCCCATCACTCTCCACAACCAATAGTTGCATACTATATGTGACTCATTGCAATTTATTCAGGTACAGCTTCTGTTCCCTTGTACAGAAATATATTATTAGCATTATTATTATTTTCTCTGTTAAGAATTCATTTTACTGCTCCTCTGATTATTTTTACTTGAGTACCATACTGGTTTAATATTTAGGCTGCAGTATTTTCTACTTAAGACACACACTCATGAAATATTTTATATGAGTCCCCATTTCAAATACCCCTTTCTTTACTCTCAACATGACAGATTTGGTAAGATCGATATCAATAAAAAAAAAGAGATACAGCTGAATGAAGAGAACCATAAAAAAGCATTCAGCTAGATAGACAGACATACAAGTAAGCAGGCAAATTGAGCTTATCTGGCTAGTAATGTGTGCTTGTTTAAATTATTATTTTTCTACTTTAAGGAAAGTGTTCACTGTTTGGTGTTTCATCTACAGGAAAAAGTTTAACTATTCAGAGAAACTAAATAGTGTTACTGATACTTATGGCACCATTCTTCATAGGTTCATAGGTTTATAGGTAGATACTAGGCTATTGGCCCAAGGGCCTAAGTAAACCTAGCCAACAAGGTTCCCTGGCTTACGCCACCCAAGAAAGTTAATTTCCTGTGCCCCTGTCGAGCAGAGCCACAGAAGTGATCCCTGGAGTGTATTTCCTATTTCCCATCCACTCATCAAGATTTTTCTTGAAGAGTGCTAATGAGGAACTTTGCTTGACATAGATGGGTAGCTTGTTCCAGAGTATAGGAAGTCTCTGGAACAGGAATCTATCCCTCCAGCATGTCATGTTTATTGTGGTGACAAGGTTTAGGTCCCTAGATCATGTAGCTTGGAGGGATTAGGATTTCTTTAGGCGTAGCATGTCCAACAGCTCTGGGTTTAGCATAGGTTTATATGTTAGGCAGAGATCTCCTCAGAGTAGGTGATATGCTACAGAGTAAAGCTGGAGTTTTTTTGAGACGGTCAGTGTAGAGCATCTGTTTGAGGCCAGTAATCCTCTTTGTGAGATACTTCTGTGGCCTTTACAGCTGCTGCAGATGTCTTTTGAGATACATTCCAAAAGGGGCATTGTACTCTATAATGGGTCTAATGAGTGATGAGTAGAGAGGGAACAATTACTTATTTTTTCCTGGACGAGAACCCTTTTGTGATGAGGTGTGCCACACAGAAGGATTTCCTGACTACTGTGGCAATGTGATTATTAAAGGAGAGACTACTGTCTACCTGGGTCCCAAGGTCTCTTATCACACATTCAGAATTAAGTAGACTGACATTTATGTGGTAGTCCATAGGTACAGAGTTTTTACCAAAGGGGATGACAATGCACTTTTTGGCATTGAGCTTGAGGCAATGCCTCTGACACCAGGCATCTGCCTCAGTGAGGCCCTTCTATAGGATGTCCACATCATTTGGGGACTTGACTATGGCTCCTAGTCTGCAGTAATCTGCAAACTTTGTTAGCCAGAGGCCTTCTGTTAACCTGTACTTCAGAGAAGTAGATTCCAAACAGGAGAGGTCCCAGGACTGAACCTTGTGGTACTCCACTTGTCACTGGTTTGAAGTCAGATTTGGAGCCTGCAACTTTTACTGTGTGGGTTCTGTCAGTGAGCCAGTTGGCAGCCCATCTTGTGATGTAGGGATTTATACCTAGTTTAGTAAGTTTACCTATAATTCCAGAATGGGGGATGGTGTTGAAAGCCTTTGCAAGGTCAAGATAGGCTGTGTGAACCACCTTACCCTCGTCTGCGGCTTTGGTGACTGCCTCAAAGAAGTCGATCAGGTTCAGAAGGCATGATCTGCCTTTCACAAACCCGAACTGGGTGGGGTCCAGAGTTTGGAGGTTACCAATGTCTTTGTTTATGAGTTCCATGATGACACGTTCCATGGCCTTGCAGACCAGGCTCGTCAGGCTAATAGGGCGATAGTTCCCAGGATCAGTGGTGGCTCCCCCTTTGTGGAGTGGGATAACTGTTGCTGTGCGCCATTCAGTGGTCATGAAGCCTGATGTGAGAATGTGATTGAACATGGTGCTTAGGTGGGGAGCCAGTTCGTTCTGAAGTTTGCGAAAAACACAGCCTGGGATGTTGTCCAGTCCCATGGATGCTGTGTTTTTGGTTTTAAAGAGTGCAACTTTTACCTGCATAGATGTGATTACAGGGACTCTGCATTCTTCCTATATAGGTATGGCCCCTTTAGGGGGTGAGAGGGGGGTAAAGTTAGCACTGAACCTATCTGCCAGGATGTTGGCAATATCAGTTGGTTCTGTAATTGTCATGCCATTGTGCTGTAAACTTGAAGCTTGCCAGTGTATAAAGAGACTTCAGTGTTATTGATATAAAATAAAATAATGGTATTCAATGCTGTCATAGCTTAAGGAAGAATTACATAATGATGTTGATGTTTAATGCATATGACAGCATTCCTCATAAATGGGCACAGCATTTCTAATTTTGCTAGCAGTGGTCAGGTGAACTAATGTCATGTAAGGTAAAACAATGGCATGTGCATTGATACAAGGTCAAGAATAAATATATTTCCAATTTAATATTAAAACAGTGCCGTCTGTACCTGAGACATGCAGTCTCCTCTCCCCAACCAATGCATCACAGCAAAGGAAATGTCAGCTAACCACAAAAATGCACTAATGTGATTATACAGTCCGTTAAGTAACATGCATTAAATATAGAAACGGATTTAACACTTAAATGGTATCTTTGTAATTTAGCTATAAAAGGAAGGAAGGAAAATAAAAGAAAGAAAGCAAAAAAGAAAACGAGTAGTGTCTTGGAAGCTAAGATGTGTGTTAATATTTCTAGTAGAGTCATTGATACATACTCTTGCTGGATTTATAAAAGACTAATGTTTCACAAGAATCAGCACAAAACTCATGACAGATGATGCTTATGTTACACCTAGTTTGTGATCTAAAAAATCTTAGAAGTTCAAACTGAACCGTCATATATTTTATGCACTAATGTAGCCAAGATACCAGAATATGGAGAAATGCCTGTTATTGTACACGCTGCATACTTTAAGGAGTTTCATTAATCTTTATTTTGTTTATATTTCACACATACCTGCTATGTTAGTACTAGATTTACTTAACAGGTGAACAATAATATTGAAAGCAAAAAGGTCTAGTTTTAAAGAGTGAAAGAGAGACAGAAAGAGACACAGCATCAGATGTAGACAGATAAGATATACAGAAATAAATGTGTATGGAAGTCAGGGTTGCCAGCTTTCTGATGGGCCAGGTAGCGTAAGAAAAAGGTCTTTAATGCAGAACATCGCAGTGCATTAAACACAAGTTTGGCAAGCAATTTTTGATTGGCCCGTATGCCGGTATACGAACCAATCAAAAAAATCGCACAGCAAACCCTCTTCTGTTCAATGTGGAACATCACATTAAGTAGACTACCACATAAGAGGTAGTCTGCTTAACACCAAAAGTGTGATAAGAAACCTTGGGACACAGGTGGACAGTAGTCTTTCCTTTGATAATCACATTGCCACAGTAGACAGGAAATCTTTCTACATGGCACACCTCATCACAAAAGGTTTCTCATCCAGGAAAAAGGAGGTCATTGTTCCCCTCTACTCGTCACTCATTAGACCCATTATAGAGTACAATGCCCCTTTTGGTATGTACCTCACAAGACATCTACAACAATTGGAAAGGCTCACAAAGAGGATTACTGGCCTCAAACAGATGCCCTACGCAGACCATCTCAAAAAATTGCAGCTTTACTCAGTCGCATATCGGCTACTCAGAGGCGATCTCTGCCTAACACACAAAGCTATGTCAAACCCAGAGCTTTTGGACATGCTCCACTTAAAGAAATCCCAATCCCTCCGAGCTACACACTCTAGGGACCTAAACCTTGTCACCAGAATAAACAGAACATGCTGGAGGGATAGATTCTTGTCCCAGAGACTTCCCATACTCTGGAACAAACTAACTCTCTATATCAAACAAAGCTCCTCATTAGCACTCTTCAAAAAAATCTTGATGATTGGATGGGAGATAGGAAATTCACCCTGGGGATCACTTCTGTGGCTCTGTTCGACAGTGGAACAGGAAAATAATTTTCTTGGGTGGTGAAAGCCAGGGTACCTTTTGGCTAGGCTTATATAGGCCCTAGGGCCAATAGCCTAGTACTTACCTATGAACCTATGAATCAGGCAGTTCCGCATTAAACAGAAGTAGTTCCATTGCGACTTTTTTTGATTGGCTCATATACCAGCATATGGGCCAATCAAAAAAAAAAAACAAAGTGAAGGCTGTTTCACCGGGATTTTAACCAGCAGTGCAGGACTCGAGTCTGGCTGCTGATCCCGGGACAGTCCCATTCAAATAGGGATGTCTGGCAACCCTGATGGAAGTAGACATAAATGTGTATATATCTGTATCTCCGTGTGTGTGTGTGTGTGTGTGTGTGTGTGTGTGTGTGTGTGTGTGTGTGTGTGTGTGTGTGTGTGTGTGTGTGCGCATGTGCACGTGTGTGTGTGTGTGTGTGTGTGTGTGTGTGTGTGTGTGTGTGTTTGCGTTTGCGTGTGTGTGTGAGTGTGTGTGTGTGTGCATCTATATCTACATCTATGTGTACATATACATATTTGTGTGTGTGTGTATGTGTGCATATATATCCACACACGTGTACATATATACATATACATATTTGTTTGTGTTGTGTGTGTGTGTGTGTGTGTGTGTGTGTGTGTGTGTGTGTGTGTGTTTGTGTGTGTGTGTGAGTGTGTGTGTGTGTAGATATTCACATGTACATACAAACACTCATGCATAAATATATATATATGTATATGCAAGTTTATCTCATCATCATCAACCACTTTATCCCATTTTCTACATGGGGTTGGGTGCCATGTCAAAAGGCACTATCTCTCTCTTGATTCAGTGCTACTCTCCTACTTTTTTGACAGTCATGCCTGACTGTCACAGGTCTTCTCTCAGATAATCTATCCACTTCTTTGCTGGATGCCCTCTTTTTCTCATGTATTCTTCCTACCTGTCCAAAATCTTTTTCACCAAATTGTCTTCTGCTTTTCCACGCATGTGCCCAAACCACTGTAATCTGTTCTCTTTGACTTTGGCTTTTGCTCATATGTCCTCATTTCTTCATCTGTTCCTCAGTGTGCATCCTACCATCCATCTCAGGCACATTATATCCATCACCTCTAGCTTCTTCAACTGCTCTGCCTTTACTGCCCAGGTTTCTGTACCATACAGTAGTACTGGTCACACACTATCCTGTACACCTTACTTTTCAGGCTCTTTGACATCCTTGTGTCATGCAATATCCCTGACCCACTGTGCAAGTTCATTGAAGCCACTCTGATTCTAGCTTTGACCTCCTCATTCAGACTTCACTTGTTCTCAATCACCCCTCCTCGATACTTGAAACTGTTAACTTATTCTACTATTTTCCCTTGTATCTCAGTTTTCAGCTTTTTCTGATTCCCCTATTTCCCCTGTGTGCCTTCAGTTTTGCATTCAATTCCCCTACTTTTTGATAAAATTCTTGCTCAGAGTCTTCCTGTAATACCAGATCATCTGCATACATCAGGTTTGTTCATTTGTCACCTCTGAACTGTTTGCTAAAATAGTCCGTCACTGGTATTCAAAGCAGTGGGCTCAGAGCTGAACCCTGATGCAGACCAACTCCCACTCAGAGCCCCTCTGTAAGACAAATCATTGATCATTCTTGAGTCATTGGGTCCTTGTACATAGCTTGCACTAATTCGTCCAGTGCTTCTGTGACTTCAATCCATCGCAGAACTGCCCAAATCAGCTTTCTTGGGACCTAATCATATGCTTTCTCCAAGTTTAGGAATGCCAGGTTTGACTCTTCTCATTTATAGTGTCCTCTCAAGTATCTGTCTCCCTGCAAACACTGGGTTGGTTGTGCTGCATCCTGATCTAAACCCAAACTGCTAATTTCCCATCTTACTTTCCACTCCTTTGCATATTCATTTATCAGTCATTCTCTCCAGACCTTTCATGCATTGTGATAGGAGTTTGATAACCCTATACTGCCCACAGTTTTGAATGTCCCCTTTGTTCCTGGACACTGGCATGAGTATGCTTATTCTCCAGTCACCTGGGATACATCTTTCTCTCCATACTGCTATGAGTACCCTGAGCAGCCTTTCCACCCCTATCTTAGCCAACATCTTGAACATCTCTGCTGTGACCTCATCAAACCCTGCTGCTTTCCCTGACTTCATTTTCCTTACTGCTCTTCTTACTCCTTCTAGGGTGCACTCCTCCTCTTCTCTCACCATAGACTGTGTCTGGGGCAGTACAACTTCTGTGGGGTTTTCTTCATTCAGAAGCAGCTAGAAGTACTCTTTTTATCTGCCTTTGATGTCCTGTAGACTGGTGGGTAGGTTGTTGCTAGCATCCATTATGAAAGGTGTTTAACCATCTTTTTTATCTTTCTGTCTTTGCCTTGCAATCTGACAGAGTTTCTTTGTGCCATCCACTGAGTCAATTTCCAGAAGCTGGTAGAGTGCCCATGATGCCTTGCTCTTTGCTATTGTTACTGTTCTCAGCCTCTCTTATCCAACCAGTATTCCTTCCTAGCCTGGTCTGTCTTTTCTATCTCCACATTTTCATACACTCCTTTCTTTTGATGGCTTCCTATTCCACCACCAGCTTTCCTTATGTACTTTATTACCATACTTGGCTTGGCTGCATATCAGTTCTGTAATCCTCACACATGCTGTTTTGAGGCACTGCCATTCTTCTTCATCTCCACCTATTTCCTCTTCATCTTCAGATGATAGAGCCCTGAAAAATTCATTGAACTGTTGTGTTTTCTCTCCAGTCAACTTCCAGGACTTCATTGTGGTCTCTGTTGATCTTAGAACCTTCTCTGACCTTAATTTGCAGCTGATTGCATCAGACAGTGGTTTATGCTGTGGGACAACTCTTTCACTGGAGATGACTTTGCAATCACCCATCCCCAGTGGTCTTTACTTAGTAGGAAGAAGTCTACCTGAGTTGCATGTTGGCGACTTGTGCATGTGATCTTGTAACTGTCTCTTTTTCTGAACCATATGTTGGCTACCATCAATCCATTTTCCAGACAGACATTTAGAATGTCTTCTTCTTCTTTATTCCTGTTGTCCCACCCATGTTGACACAGGCAGTCCTCATATCCTGTTCTGCCTGTCTTGATATGTTTATTCATGTCACCCATTATCAACACCAATTCCTATTCTCTTGCTTTACCAAGTAGATCCTGCAACTGCTACCTGAATGTAAACTTTTCCTCACTATCACAACCTTGCTGTGGGGCATAGGCTGAGATTATGAATACTGCTCTGTAATCTGTGGGGCATAGGCTGAGATTATGAATACTGCTCTGTAATCTGTGGGGCATAGGCTGAGATTATGAATACTGCTCTGTCATTACACTGGAGTCTGATGATTATGAGTCTGTCACTAACTCTGATGATATTCCTCACTGTCTTCTGAAGTGTCTCCCTCACAATTCCCACACCATTTCTAGCCTGTCCTCCACCCGAGTAGTAGACTCTGGATCCCATGCCAAGTTGCTTTAATGTACATAGGATACATAGGATGTCCAACCTCCTTCTTAACATCATATCATCCAGTTCCAAGCATCATCCTGTCAGTGAACCTACGCTGAGTATGGTAATTCTTAGTTCATGTTTGGCACCTTTATTGGTTTTAGTTCCAGCATTTGCTCAACAGAGCTATCCTAGGTAACCCAAGCTTTTCAACTGGACACCAGCCGGCCAGTAGTTTACTTAGCAGGGATGCTGGGCTTTATGGCTGGCATGCACTGACCAATAGAGGTGCATACATCCCTCGCACCATTAGCATGAGCCTCTGGCATAAGTGGGGTTCTTAACCCATTTATCACTGGAAAATACCCATGTCTATTTTGGTGACATTAGTCAGCATGGCCAGATCCCTCTATTTTGAGGATACTGCACACCACAGTAGATGCCTGAAGTGGTTGGTTTATACTGTCAAGAGTTTGTGTTGCTGTCCACAGCTGCATTCTTAGATGAGTTTGAGATGCTGAGTACCCACAGAGACAGAGGGAGAACATGCAAACTCCAAGCAGGCATTGGTTGGAGGTCAGGATTGAACCTTGCACATACCTCTCAACCTCTTAACATAAGAAATCTGGGCAAAGCCTAAAATAATGGGCAGAAAAAGGCCCAAAATAGGGACAGATTTGAAATATTGCTTTTAAAAACTTAGAAAGCTGCTAGAATAACAGGATTTATATTAACATGCATTTTCTGAAGGAAATAAAGTCTGAAACTCAAACGTATGTCATTATTTTCTCATTATTTAGTGACTTCAATCCTCCATGATTTGCCAGATAACCATAGATTTTATGAGGAACAGACCAAATAATTGAGGCAAAAATCTGGACACTCTGCGAAAATCTGTACAGTTGAGAGGTATGACCTTGTACCTTGTACATGGGAGGCGAAGACCTTAATCATTATATCAACTAGTCCTCATCTGCTGCTGCCTGTAGTGATGGGAAGTGAAGTCTCTGGAAGTGACCACCTTGCTGTAAATGCTTTCTAACAATTATAATATTTAACACAGCACACATGGTAAGTTCTTTTGAACATGTGGTGGGGTCATACTGCAGGGCACCACTTGATGTATCCATGCAGCTAAATCATGACTTCAGCAGGACAAACTTTTACTGTAAGATGTTTTTGATTTGTGCCAGGACATGTTTGTAACCATGGTCAGTTTGGTTATGAAGAGCTTAAATTGGTGTCATTAGCCAAGGTTTCAGGGCATATCCAGCATCACACAGAAGATGCATTTGTGGGAAAGCATCCATTGCAAACCATTGATAGATGTCACATGTGTGCCATGTATAGAAGTCATGGAAACTGCCTGGGTTGTTTTGCACACACATTGTAGATAATACCCTGTGGACTGTAGACTATGTAACAGTTGATGGAGTGATACATTTTGTAGTTCATGTACCTCCTTCCTAGTTCACAAGTGGGGTCTTTATTTCAGTGTGGGTTAGTCTACAGTCCCCAGTATTTTAAGGAAATGAGCTATGGTACAGAAATCCAATATTGTGTTTGCTGTCTCCCCAGGCATATGTGACAGCCACTTATGTCCCCTCCCACACATGTTGAAACATGGCATTAAGGAAGATGCCTGAGATAACCCCAATGTGCCCCCAGTGGGTCACTGAAAGGTCCCCCTAGCTAATATACATAAAGCCACACATACCTTTATATCATCTGGGATTGGTACTCTATGACTCCCATAGGACTGCAGACATGGTCGACACACCTCCACTTTTTGTTGCATGGTGTCCCTGTCCACATGGTACCTTTATGACATGGTCATGGACGGCATGAAGTGTTATGAGTGTTCAGAAGACCTGGCACCTTTGTGGGGTGATGATGCTCATTACTGACTGCAGCATCAGCCATAAAGACCTCTTGCAGATACATTTACAATTGCTGTAGCAACCCCTAACATTGTATACTACCTTATACTGGTGGAACACAAGTATCTGGCAGTGAGCACATCTAAACTCATTTAAATGTTTCAGAATTGCTCCATCATGTTGTTTAGCCTCATTATCATATGGGGAGCTTCATTATGTGGTCATTAGCATGTAACATAGCTGACGGTGATATTTCAGCTGGCCCTGTTAAGTTGCTTGGTTTTCTAAAACTCATACATCCTGTTCATCACTGCTTTTTGACCATATTTGCTTATT
>NC_056740.1:93924721-93952221 GCF_019279795.1 Protopterus annectens
AATTATGACTAACTTATTACTCTTAAATACACTATTACAATGACCTCCCTCTCCATAAAAAGGCATGGCAGTGCCAATAATATTTATAACAGAAAGTGAAAGAAATTGTTTGCTTAAAGCTGTAGAAAGTTAAGCTTTCTGTCCTTGCTCTGTTGTTTTTCAAAAACCTGCTCTGAGACTACAAAAGGTAAGTGCTTATTTTCAACTGTTTTCTCCACTTCTGATTGATTAAAACAATATTTGCTGCTTATCTGTTTAAACTGTGCAACTGTGTTTTAGACTTTGTGAATTGAATCCTTACCTCTGTTTTTATCTTTGTCTCCTTTTTGTTTTCTCCTCTTGTTCTGTTCATTTTACTTGTTGCTGCACTTGAAAAACACTAGCATAGAGCTGAATCAAGTACTGTTGTGACCTTAGGAGCTTGTAGTAGAGTTAATCTTTTGCCTAGAGAGCCTAGCTATTGCTTTGTGGGAGGTAGTTTCAGCTTGGTCTGATCTGGTTAGAGTTACTGCTACAGGGCCCTGTTCAAGGTGTTTTTGATTGGATAATTTGAACTTTGACTGGTTCCTGTTTCTCTGCCTTAAACAGCCAGTATTTATACCAGTTTGTGCTTGTTTGCTCAAAGCTGCAATGAGTTAGGCCTTCTGCCCTTGTTCTGGTATTTTTGAAAAACCTTCTGTGAGACTACAAAAGATAAGTGTTTATTTTCAACTGTTTTCTGCTCTTCTGATCATTGGATCATAGGAAGTTACTAGGTTATTGGCCCTGAGGCCCTTATAAGCCTAGCCAAGAGTTTAGCCTATGTTTAGACAGGTCAACACATAATGCCCCTGTCCAGCAGGGATGCGGGTGGAATCCCAGGGATGTATTTTCTATTTCCCATCCAGTTATCCAGGTTGTACTTAAAAAGGGGTAAATAGGTACTCTGCTTGACTTAGAGAGGGAAAGTATTCCATAGATGGGGGAGTCTCTGGACACAAATCTGTCCCACCAATAAGTCCTATTGATGCTACAGACCAGGTTGAGGCTGTGTGTGTGGGTTACATGAGTGGAGCTTGACTTGCAGATATGCAGCAGTCCTATCAAGGCGGGGTCCAAAATCGCTTTTTATGGCAGACAGAGGTCACCTCTGAGGAGTCTGTATGATACTGACTAGAGGGACAGGTCTTTTAGCCTATCTGTGTATGGCAGATTTTTGAGGCCCTGGATTCTCCTGGTGAGGAACCTCTGTAGTCTCTCTAGCTGCTGCATGTGCTTTATGAGATACATGCTGAATAGGGCATTGTACTTAATAATGGGCCTTATAAGGGAAGAATACAGGGCTGTTATAACCTCCTAGTCCCTGGATGAGATACCCTTACTTATGAGGTGGGCCATGTAGAAAGCTATCCAGACAACAGAAGCAACATGGTGGTCAAAAGTCAAGTTGCTATCAATTTGGATGCCCAAATCCCTCACAACTGATTGTGTGCTTAGGATGTTGTTATTAATATGATAATTTGTGAGGACATCACTCTCCCCAAAGGGGATGATTATGCATTTTTTTCTTTCAGCTTGAGGCCATGTTTCGGCACCAGTCATTTGTTTGGGTGAGACCCTCTTGGAGGATGTCCATGTCACTAGGGGAATTGATGACAGTGCCCAGCTTGCAGTCATCTGCAAACTTGGTCAGCCATAGCCCAGTGGTTTTGGCCTGGACCTCAGAAAAGTATATCCCAAATAACAGAGGCCCCAAGACCAAACTCTGGGATATGCTTGAGGTGGCATCCCCTATTTTGACTAGGTGTTTTTTTTTAGTGAGAAAGCTAGCTACTCATCTGGTAACATACGGATTGATGTCTAGGTGAGGCAGTTTATCTATTATGCCTGAATGGGGAATAGTGTCGAAGGCTTTGGCCAAGTCAAGGTAGGTGGTGTGCATCATCTTCCCCTCGTCCATGGCTTTGGTGACTATCTCAAAGACGTTGACCACATTTAATAGACACAACCTCCCCTTGATGAAGCCAAACTGTGTGGGTTCAAGTGTTTGGAGGTTGCCAATGTCCTTGTTAATGAGGGCCATGATAATCCATTCCATGGCCTTGCAGATATGGCTAGTTAGGGTGATGGGTCTATAATTTCCCAGATCGATGGATGCTCCACATTTGTGCAAAGGGATGACAGTGGCTGTCCTCCATTCATCTGGGACAAAGCCGGTACTCAGGCTTTGACTGAATAGGGCACCTAATGGTGCTGCAAGTTTCTGCCTGAGTTTATGTAGGATGCATCCTGGGATTTTATCAGGTCCCATGGAGGCTGTATTTTTTTGAGTCTATATTATAACATCGAAGTCTTAAAACTTTGAATATTATAATATCAACCCCTATTCAGCAAACACTTGAAATAGCGAAGCTGCAGAACACCGAATATTTTCCTAGGGAAAGTATTCGGTGGGCCGTTTCTGCGGCTTTGCTATTTCCTCGACTGTGGTGCAAAGGTGACAGACTGGGTTAAGGTAAGTGTGCAAATGGACCATGGCAAGGTGAGTGTGTGATAGTTGGGGACCTTAGGGATAGGGAGCGGGTAAGGTGAGTGTGCGATAGTTAGGGACCTTAGGGTTAGAAAGCGGGTAAGGTGAGTGTGCAATGGTTTGGGACCTTAGGGTTAGGGAGCGGGTAAGGTGAGTGTGCAATAGTTAGGGACCATAGGGTTAGGGAGTGGGTAAGGTGAGTGTGTGTTAGTTAGGGACCTTAGGGTTAGGGAGCGAGTAAGGTGAGGGTGCGTTAGTTAGGGACCTTAGGGTTAGGGTTGGGTTAAGGTAAGTGGATAGCTAGTAGTGTGTGTACAGTTTAGTGTAGGGCTCTGTGAAGTGTCTATGTGTCTGTTATGTATTTTGGTGTGCTTGTGCTGTGTGTGTGTATTTTCGGAACAACAATTTTTTCCCTTGGAAAAAATTTGCTGTTCTGAGCATTCAAGTATATCACATTTTGAGATTCCAAGGTCGAGCTTATGGTGTTTGATCTTTTGGAATTTCAATAATGTGATATAGACCCATATTTTTTTTGCCTTTGAGAGAGCAGTGATAACCTTTTCCCTAGATGTGAGGGGAAGGGGGTAGGTACCGGGATGCTGGTGGACAGAGGGATGAAAATTTTGCTGAATCTGTCACTCAGAAAATTTGCTATATCTACAGAATTTGTGTATGTGGTGCCCTTGACCACCAGTTCTGAATGGATCTGGTTGCTTCCTTTGAGATTGCAGACATATGTGAAGAAGGCCTTATAATTGTTTCTACTAGATGTGCCCAATTTGGCCTCAAAGTTTGCTTTGCAGAATTTCACTAGTGCTCTTATTTGCTTGTTTAGGCTAAGGAGAGATTGATTCTAATTGGGCACCTGCTCCTTCCTGGTACTGGACAGCAATTTTTTCCTTTTGTTATAGAGATTATTTATTGCACATGTCCACCAGACAGGTTTACTCTTCCTTTCAGAGGATGATTTAGTCCTGTTAGTTATTCCTGATTCCATGCATCTATATAAATGTTCGTATAGTGCTTTGTTATAGTCTTGATACTGGTACCAGTTCCTAGAGAGGGGGAGGGGCAGAGAGCTGTGAAGCTGCTTATACCATCTCTCAGGAGGCTGTAATCAGCTTTGGAGAAGTTTTTTTGTTTGACCCTAGTTGGAGGGGAGGGTAGCAGGAGATGGTGACTTTGAAAGTGACTGCTTCATGGTCGGATCTTACCAGGAAGGATGATACTGCAGGGATGCGGCAGTGGTTATTCATATTGGTTAATACCAAGTCCAAGATATTATCACCTCTTGTGGGGGTATTGACTAAGTGTTCCAAAGCATTTGCATTGACAAAATCAAAGAATCTCTGGGCATTTGTATTCTGGCATGATTAGTTCTTCCAGTCAATATTTGGGTAGTTAAAGTGACCCAAGATCAGGGTAAAGGGTTGAATTTTGATAGATTTGAAGAGTTCAGATAGGCGGATTGGGCATCTTGTAACAGATTTAGGGGACCAGTAGCTAGCTATGATTTGTATAGGGGTCTTGTCAATGGTTAAATACACCTGGAGTATCTCCTGTGCGTCATACTCTTTGACCAGCCTGGAGGTATGTATGTCTTTTATATATATATATATATATATATATATATATATATTGAAACTCCATCTCCTTTGGCTTTACTATCCACAGTCTGGGGTCTGAATGTATGATAGGATGAGTAACCAGGTAAGGCAGGGGTGCTCTCTGCAGCTTTGAACCAAGTTTCTGTGACTGCACAGATGTCAGCATTTTCCAGGGTTAAGAATGCTTGCAATGAGTGCAGTTTCATGTTTAGACTCCTAGCATTTAGCAACATGACCTTTAGTTTGCACTTTGTTGAAATTTTTATGTTGGTAGTTTTAACCTCATCAGTTTTCTTAAAAAAGGAACTATGGGGGAGGCAAGAGCCTTTGCCAGAAGCCTGAAGCCCAAGGGAGACAGATGCAAACCCTCTCTGGCAAAGCATCTTGGTCTGTCGATCATATCTTCCCATGCTGTCAGGTTCTGGACCCCCCTGGAATGACACCAGAAACTAAACCAATTGTTAAAGTCAATCATTTTCTGTTTGTACTGAGGTATCATTCTGGATGACCATAGAATGCTGCTTAAGGCTAGGGACATATCCACCTGGGACACATATTCAGTGAATTCATTCATGTCTCTCTTCATATAGTCCAGGGAGGTACATCTCAAGTAATTCACACTAACATGGACTATGACAGAGTCATAACAGTACCTGTTGTTGAGAGACTTGAGTGCATATGTGATATGGTGAATTCTGGCCCCTGACAGACAACTAACTGTGACTTTTTCCTTATCCAGCCTGGTGAGAGGCACATCTGTGTCTCACAATGGAGTCTCCTATGACTAATATGATAATATAAATTATATGAGAGTAAAATATCCTCTCTTGTTGATGGCTGATAACATTTTAGGCTTTTCCTGCTGACTTGCCTTTTGTAAACCAGCAACACACTTCCTGGCCTTAATCGATACATCATAGGTTCATAGGTGTTTACTATGCTAACAACCACAAGGGCCTTTTTAAACCTAGCCATGCATCCCAAATCTCTGACAAGTTCTGACACCCTTGATAAGTATAAGCATGTGCCTGGGAGATGAACCATTTATAGGTTTGCATTAGAGACATAGGTGCCATTTTTGACCTGCAGGACCTGCTGTAATAAATTTATATCCCATGTTACAGTGTATAGTCCTTGAATATTTTGCTGTCAACCATTTATTTCTTCTGAGTACATCTATAAGGTTTGTACAATGTCTGCATGTGCTGCCTGGCATTTTTCCACTTCCTGGAAAGCAGAAGTTACTCATGAGTTTAGAATTCAGTTTAGCCTAGCCAACAAGTTGAGATCAGACTCAAACCTTGCATTTCATATTTATATGGTAAAGACCTTACCCATCATGCCAAACCTACCCCCACTTAAATGTATCTCTCCATGTAATTTTATTTCTTTGTTGATTTATAATAATATCAGTGCTACTGTTTCACACGTTGAGATTAAGGATTCATGGGTAATGTAATTTCTGAGGGTCGAGAAAGCAAGGCATATGTCTTTCCTTAAGAGTCTATATGACACTGAGTACAGGAAGACTAACTTCAGCCTCTTTTTAGCCCAATATACTTTTTGTTAGGAACCTCTGCAGTCCTTTAAATACATTATGTATATTATGAGAAATATGTTAGAGTGCATTGTATTCTATAATGGGTCTAACCAGCACAGAGTACAGGTGAATAATAATTACTATGGTTTTAGAGGGGATGCCCTTGGTAAGAAACTGTAATATATAAAAAGATTTTCTGACTGCAGTCACTACATGGTGATCACATTATAATTAAAGGATAGGGAAAGATTTATCCAGGTGTCCAGGTCTCTGGTGACTGACTCATTGTAGAGTGGGGTGTCATTGATGTGGTAGGTGGTAACAATCTGTTATTCACTGAAGGGGATACTACTGTATTCCTAAGCATTTAGGATGAACGTTTCTTCTCACACCTTGTGTTAATCCAAGATAGTTCAGTATGAAGGGAATTTGCATCATTTGTTGATTGGAAAGAATGCATCCAGCTTGCATTAGGGGTAGAATCTTTTCTGTGAATGCTTGCAGGTTAAGTAAGGGGACAAATGTATGTGATTATGTGAGATGTGCATAGGGGCCTTGTGTAGCGATACTGTTAGGAAATGTTTTTTGGGAAGTTAATGTACAGGGTTGGAGTTAGGGGCAGCAACAGGATTAGTGTTGAGTTTAGCCCACTTGAACCAGGAGATGGGGAGTCAAGCTTCCAGAAGATCATCACTATCTAAGAATAAAAAGGCAGCTACAAAGGAAACTATATTGTCTAGTAGAAACAAAGGCATATGATATGATGCAGTTATACTGAATTTTAAACTGTTCATTTTATTTATCACTACTAGTTCTAACAACAAATATTGGGTTAGCACTGTCAGTGGCATAACAGGTGGTACACTTGCCTTTGGTGCAGAAGTTTGTTTTTATTCCAACACTGGGTTCATTAATTGCTGACATCTGCTTAAGTTTGGGTTAGTACAGGTGGATGTAAAAGATCTCACAGCATCTATGAAAAAGAGTAAAAGAGCATGGGTACTAGTCACATATTCAACATCTGTCATCATATACACATATATTAAAATCTTAAACACGTTAAGCTACTAATCTTTCATCCATTTGGCCCCCACCCTTTTAACCATAACCATTTTTTTATATTTTCAGTCAATCCATTAATACTCCAAATCTGACTATGCAATAATACCTGACACTTGCTTTTCTAATTATTCCATATACAACATATATTATCAACTTTATCTACTTCAACTTGACCTAAATTTTCATAAAAACACACATATTTCCCATTATATCCATGTTAAGCATTCTAATGTAACATTCTAACATATTTACCTTTTATACATTTCAAAAATTCTCCATAATTTCTTCCACATTACAACTAGAATATAATCTATCAATGTTTTGCTTATATTTCATATTTGTTTAAAATGTAACTTTTTAATCATAAGTCCCCTAAAATTGAATCTCTAAACCGTTTTAAATCTTTAACTTTTTTCTTTAATACCTTCTCTCACTTTTTATCTTCATCTTATCAAACTTTACTTTTCCATTACTTTTTCATGCCATTATTTCCTATTTTTCTTAATTATATTCCATTTTATATCCCATCTTTTAATTAGATCAAAATATACATCCTCCTCTCTGCTGAAATCTTTTTTTCATCTTTTTTTTACAAATATCTTCATATTTCCCCCATAAAACTTTGACAATATGTTTGCTTTTCTCTTGGATTTTCTTCATAATCCAATAAAAATTTAATGAAGCTAAATATGCTATACAATTCTTTAAATCAATTCCCCCTGTTGTTCTCTTTACTATAATACAATACACCTCTTTTAACAGGATTTAACCTAAAACCCTATAAAAAGGAAAATTAATTCCAACAATGCTTCCTCTAAATCAATTGGAAACACATATATACTCCCAACATAATCCATTTTCTTGAAATATAAGTATGAATCAAATAAACCTTCTTAAAACCTAAATCAAAGTTTCTCAATTTATTTACAATGGCTCTTATTTCATTTAAATTCTCAATCTACATTTCTTCACATTTTCCTCATTCTGAAATGTTATACCTAATAATTAATTATTTTATTTTTGAAAAATAAATACCCACATTTTTAAAAGTATCTTCCATGTCTTTACATTTTCTTTGTTTATATTCAATCCAACTTTCTTAATACATACACACACACACACGCACACACACACACACACAGACACACACACACACACACACACACACACACACACACACACACACACACATATATATATATATATATATATATATATATATATATATATATATATATATATATATGGGTCTACTTCAGTACAATGAAACCTCACAACACCGAAGACCAAAACACCGAGACCAAAACAATGAAACCGCACAACACCGAAAACCACTTAAGTATAACGCACACAAAAAACATACACAAATACATACACAACTGCTCCAAACTACCAACCACACCACCCTACACTACAAATAGGCAGGGAGGCCCCCACACCCCCCCTACTTTAATATTCTAACTCTGAGATTGCACAAATAGACACAAGGCAAACCCACACCCACACACTACAGTCCCTCACACACACACACACACACACACACACACACACACACACACACACACACACACACACACACACACACACCACAGTCACAACACACACTTACACACAGCACTACCCCTCACAAATGCACTTACACATGCATACTCACCCACAGCGGAACACCAAAAGCACTAAATCAAAATCCTGTAACACCAGGATTTTAAATTTTGAGCTTTTCGGTGTTCTGCTGTTTCATTGTTTTGGTCTCCTTCAAAACACTTTCGATGTTCTAGTCTTTCGGTGTTTTGAAGGAGACCCATATATATATATATATATATATATATATATATATATATATATATATATATATATATCCCACATTGCCTTCTTTATCCACATCTATACATTGCAGTTATCACCACATCATTTGCATGATATATACATTGGAATTTTTATGTTTTGTCCAGAATAAAAACAACCTTTTTTAATAGACCTCTCTGCTTAGTTCCTATAACATTCATTGCTAAAGGAAACAAAATACTACTTAATGTATACCCATGTTTTACCCCTCATTTAACCTGTATTTATTGAGTACATCAACCATTAACCAAAATCCTACTCCATGAATTACTATATACAGATTTTATTGCATTTATTAAATCATTACATAAATCATATTCTTCTGTTTCAAACATATTTCTGTGACAAATACTATCATATTATTTCTCTCACATACAATCACTTTATCATCATTTCTAAAATTTAATTTACTTCTTATTACTTCTTTAACTAAAAGTAATAAATATTCACTGTTTCTTTCAACAATTCCATATATGCCCTCCACCACAATTCTATTAATTATCTTACTTAATCTGAACATAATTATTTTCACCAATATTTTAAAATCTACGTTATTTAAAATTATAGGTGCCCATTTTTTAATAATTTCTTTTCATACTTTTTATATATACATTTTACAAATTCAAATCCTTCACACTCACTCACTCATCTTGGACACTATTACTTAACCAGAAATTAAAATCCTTTAAGAAAATATTCTTCTTTTTTACATTCACTTTTTTTATAAAATTCTTAAGTTTATCCATCTGGACCAGGCACGCTGTCCCTTTTAATTTCTTTAATGCATTATCCAGTTCTTCTGTTTTTTATTATCTCCTCATTTTTATCTGTTTTTTACTTATTTTACAGACAAAAGATCTCTCTGTCTCATATTTATCCCATTATAATTCCTTATAATTTTTTAATTTCCATCTCCTCTAATAAAATATTCAATTCTTCCATTCTCTTTCACTTATTTCCTAAGAAATGTGAAACATCTTGAATTCTGCAGTGCACTACATACTTTTGATTTTCTATCATTTCTGAATCCTTATAAAGTTCTCCTTATATATTTCATTTCTATTATCCTTCTTTACTTCTCCTTTTCTTTCAAATTATTTTCTTAATCTTTAATTATATTTTTATATTTCTTTTTTCCTTTCTTGTCAGTAATATTTTCCATACCAATGTATATTTTATAAGTTATTTATTTTATATTGCAGCCACCATTTTTCCATATTTTCATAAAAATCAAAAATCGTGTAATGATCTTCATGTAACTTTCTATATGAATTTTGTATAACTTTGTACCCTGGACTTTTCCTTTTAAACATGTAATCATTTTCCCTCTTCTATATATCCTTCTTTATTTGTTATCTCAGATTCTACACATGAATATTCTTTTTTTTTTTACATTTTCCTTCAAGTTATCAGAATAAATAAAATAATCTATTTCAGTCTTTAAATTATATTTTCTATACATGAGTTTCCTTCTATTACCCAAAAGTAATTATCTACTTTCCTGCCTGCCCAACATTTCTTCTAAATTTTCTGGATATCTTTCTTAAATTGCAATTTAATTCTTCCACAATAACTATATTTAATTTTATCCAAATAAACTTTTTAAGTTCTTGAACTGTTCCTTCTCACTTATTTCCATGAGTATAAACAGATATACAAACAAATCTCCATAAATTATTCCTATTTTTAATATCACATATAAACACACTTCCTGGACATATTATTATTACATCTAATACTTTAATCGTTC
This sequence comes from Protopterus annectens, assembly GCF_019279795.1. NCBI lineage: Eukaryota > Metazoa > Chordata > Ceratodontiformes > Protopteridae > Protopterus > Protopterus annectens. The sequence continues at coordinate 93,935,035 of NC_056740.1, forward strand.
TTTTTTTAATAAAATAGCAACACCAGAATAAACATCTTCTACAGACCTCCACCTTATCTCACCCCCATATTATTTCAGCCTGCCTTCTTATTTTGTCATCCAAAAATCAAACAACCTGCAAATGTATTGCATCACATCTTTATTGTTAACACCAATCCAAAATTAGTAATCTCCTTTTTTTATTTATCCAACTATTAACATTCAAGAAAACAATATTTAAACTAGCCTTTCCTTTCCTAGCAAATATAGCTAATACTTTATTTTTTCTTAATTCTATTTCATATCCAACTCTTATTTTTTTTCTTTGTCAGTTTCTTCAATTTTCCCATCTTTTTGACTTAAAAATATTAACAGAGTTTGGTATTTTCACCAAATAACTTTCCTTCTCACCTATATTTTATCATTTTGTACTTCTTCCTCTATTATTTCTATATTTTTCACAATTAAACCTTAAATGTTCCTTACTTTCAGATTTTTACATACCTTATATTTTTTAGCAATATGTCCCATTTCTCCATATTGGAAACATTTCCTTTTAATACATTCTCCTATTAAATGATCTCCTGTGCCACAGTGAAAACATTTTTTTTTGCTGACCCCAGTATTTCATCATTCCCTTTTTCTATTTACATTAACAGCCCATGGTAAATACACAATTTATCCATTTTTCATATTTAAATAAACAAATAATTCCCATCTCTCATTCTGCAACCTTCTTTTATCAAAGTCTTTTTTACTTCAGTTATTCCTTTACATGTGGCCTTAAATAAGATTAGTTCATCTTCTGTTACATCAACTATTCTAAATTGCATTTTAACTTTACACATTAACAAAGTTTTTGTCCCTTTAACCACAAATGTATTCTATAGTTCATTTCCTTTTTATAATTGATGTTATCACAAAGATTTCAGGCTTACTGTAATCTTCAAATGTGATTTCACAAAAGGGTTCTGATCCTATATGCATAAAAGCCCTTACAGCTTCAGGTGTTACCCCTAGAGGTACCATAATATTGTCCTAAACAAAATATCTATCTATTGGAGCATCTTGTTTCCATTCAATAGAACTACTAAATGTGTATATGCTAAACTCATACTTTTAGTCACATTTTTTATTTCCTTCTACCCGGACAGCACTGAAGCATATTTTTTGTTGTTTTGAGTATCCCTTTATTCACCACTATTTTTTATTTCTTCAAATTACTTATCTTCCTCTCTGCAATTATCTGCCTCACACCTCATCTGAAAAACACTTTTGGATAGCATCAGCCCATGGCGCTACATTTTCCTCATCAGACTCCTCCTGATTGATCATTTTAAGCAGTGACTGCATCTCTAATCCACTTTCAATTATTTCAGTGACATTAAAGAGTGGCATATCCTCTCCTACACTATTTGTACCATTCACATTATTTGAATAAAAAATGATGTTATCACACACTACTCTTCATAGCTCCATTCTCCTTACTTTTTCATTCTGCATCACTTTCATTCACCACAGCCCATCTCTCTAACTCTTCCTCTTGCTCCATCCTGGCTCACCAAACATGCAGCTGCCTTCTGGACTTCTGCAGTGGCAAAAAAGTGTATGGGAAGTTCCCTGCTGCCCTGGCCAAATTCACCTAGTAGTATAAGTACCATCTTGGGTGTCTCCTGAAAAATTACTACTAGCTAGTTGACCTAACCTGGTTAACAAATGAGAAAAAGAAAGATAGAAAGAAAGAAAGAAAGAAAGAAAGAAAGAAAGAAAGAAAGAAAGAAATAATTAAACTCTACTTGGCAAGTTTATTGGTGTCTAGCACACAATTCTAAGATTCACACCATAACAGTTTAATGAGCTCTTAGCATGATATCTAAAGTCTTCAATAGGGCTCCATGACATGGCATGCCTTTGTATTGTATTTACATGTCATACTCAAATGTTAATTTCTTGAATTTACCATTAATCCAAGGAGCTTTGACTGCCATAACATTTGTATCTCCTTGCAGCTGACCAGCAGTTGTCTCCAGCTTCTGACCTTATTCAATGGGTTTGCCAGAGTAATATTAGCTTCCCTGGGCTCAGCCAGATCCACGTCCATGGTTAACAAATGAGAAAAAGAAAGATAGAAAGAAAGAAAGAAAGAAAGAAAGAAAGAAAGAAAGAAAGAAAGAAAGAAATAATTAAACTCTACTTGGCAAGTTTATTGGTGTCTAGCACACAATTCTAAGATTCACACCATAACAGTTTAATGAGCTCTTAGCATGATATCTAAAGTCTTCAATAGGGCTCCATGACATGGCATGCCTTTGTATTGTATTTACATGTCATACTCAAATGTTAATTTCTTGAATTTACCATTAATCCAAGGAGCTTTGACTGCCATAACATTTGTATCTCCTTGCAGCTGACCAGCAGTTGTCTCCAGCTTCTGACCTTATTCAATGGGTTTGCCAGAGTAATATTAGCTTCCCTGGGCTCAGCCAGATCCACGTCTGGGGCTGGTGAGAAGATCAAGGACTCTGGCGTAGCATCACACTATAGCCAGGGAGTATGCTCTAATCCTCTGCATTCCAGAGTTGCCTCACAAGCTTGACAACAGCTGCCTTCAAGAGGTGGATGTGTACTTCTGCCAAGAGGTATAATGCTTGCAGCATGAAGTTTGCCAGACTCTTGATGTTGCTATTGTAGCAAGCCTTGGCTGTTTCACTCCCCCAGGACTGGACAGCTGATATTGGCTGTTCACTCCCCCCCCCCCCTCGGCGTGTCATCTTCAGGATCCATGAATGACTGACATATGCATTAATAATTGAATAAAAGCCAAATAGTACCCTACATTCTGAGACATTAAACTTCATGGTTACATCAATGAGTCAAGCTTAAACTATTTCAAAAATTACCATTTGCAACTATAACTATGTCTATCCATCTGGTCTTATGTTTTTTTAATAAAAAATAGACTGTAATTGTAATTGTCATGATCATCAAAACAGCTAACATTTTTTACTTTCTCTCCATTCAGAGTAATGCAGTCTTAGTTTACTCTTCTTTCAAAGTGGTTCCTTCTTCAATTCTAGTGATGCTATTGAGCAGCCCAGTTCTTAATTATATAACCATACAGTTTAGCATAAGTAAAGATGTACCTTTTCCTTGATGTATTCAGACTAAATTTTGTTATAAACATACCTCTTGCCACAAATAAAACATCAGCCCTTTAAATGAAATCTCACATGCCATTGCTTCTAATTTGCTTGCCTCAAAACATCTAATATCTGTTGTTCCTCCCTTTTCTCTTACATCTCCACCAATCTGGAAGAGTCAACAGGAGTAACGTTTCCCATATTCTCTGTCTCCATTAGTTCCTGAAAGGGTTGAGGGGACCCCTCTTCTCCCTTAATCTTTGCCTCTTCATTGTTTGCCAATGTAAAAATACCATCTAGTGAATAAATGTTCAAAATGGTTTTAGAAAGATGACATTGTTTTTAATGTATGTCTCTTGCATTCTGTAATAGTGTTCAGAATAGTGTTCAGAAACTATAACCTATATTGATAAGTTACATCTCAAAAAATCATGATCTGCATACACCACTCAATCTGTCACTGCAGATTTACTTCATGGTTCCCATAACTACCACAGTATTTATTCCTTTTCATACGTAAACAGAAAAAATACTCAACTCACTCTGAGTTTACTGTACGACATCTATAATACAGGTGATGGTAGCCCAGTAACCTTCTCGATCCCCAATGATAATTCTAGAAAAATGTCCATAGTGCCATTTTGTTTTTCACTAACTCTATCCAATCCAAATCCTTTTCTTTTCACAGTAGTTTCGCTAGTCTGAAATTCTTCCTTTGAGCCTCTTCCTTCACTGTGACAAACTTTTGCTGCATGTATTCCACTTGACCAAGAACATTACCATCTTATTTCACAGCTTCACTACCTTTTGCTAAAAGGACATAATGAAAAGGTGTTGATCATGCAGAAAAACTCATTGTTAGCAACTTAAGAATATTCCGGTGTTCTAACATATCCTTCCAGCTGAATGAATATATGCAACCATCCAAACTGTGCATGTTCCAGATTTTTTTATTATGTTATTGCTATTCAAAAAAATATTTTTTCTTATCAGCAAAACATTACTGAAATGGACAGTCATCCTCATGATTACAATCTGCACACATATCTTTTTTCAGTATTTATTAATTTGTCTAATATTTCCACTTAATTCAGCTGCCACCACAGTACAATGACCTCGGCTAATTCTGCTATTAACATCTTTCTGGAGTATCTTTCTTAATCACCAAAAATGCGACTTTAAGTCACCTCATAGTTAAGGATGAATATGGAAGCCATTTAAGGCTTCCTAGCTAAAGATTTTTGAGTACATAATCTGAATTATTGCAAGATAAAATGAAAGATGAATGTTGTTTCTTCTATGTAAGAAATATGTTGCACCAGATCTATATTGTTTTCCCATGCATGCTTAGTAGTACTACACATTATATTATTTTTCAAATTTAGTAAAGCATGTTAGAATAAGGAGTTAGAGTGGACAGTCCCTCCATCAATGCAGGTTGTTTAAATATCATTGCAACAACTTACAAGTTAATTAATGTCCCATACCATGAAGCTAAACACTCATTTACAAAGAGTTGTAGCAATTTAATTTTAAGGTACTGTAGAAGTGAAAAAAGGTGCACATAAAGCAAAAATGAAAATTATGCTTAAATCATTACTATTAGATATGGGGTTATTGTTAGGCTGAAGTTTTAACTGTATTCATATATGAAGGAACAGTATGCTACGAGTGCTTTTGGAGGTGAAAAGAGTGTTGGATAGAGTGAAGTTTATGAAGCTGGAAATTGATGGTGTAATGATGAATGTTGTTAGTGCATATGCTCCACAAGTTGGATGTGCGATGGATGAGAAAGAAAAATTTTGGAGTGAGTTGGATGAAGTGGTGATGACTGTACCCAAGGGTGAGAGAGTGGTGACTGGAGCAGATTTCAATGGGTATGTTGGTGAAGGGAACAGAGGGGAGGAGGAAGTGATGTGTAGGTATGGTGTTAAACAAAGGGATGCAGAAGGTCAGATGGTAGTGGATTTTGCGAAAAGGATGGACATGGCTGTGGTGAATACATATTTTAACAAGAGGGAGGAGCATAGGGTGACATACAAGAGTGGAGGAAGATGCAGACAGGTGGATTATATCTTATGTAGGAGGGCCAGTTTGAAGGAGATTGGAGACTGTAAAGTGGTGACCAGGGAAAGTGTAGTCAGGCAGCATAGGATGGTGGTTTGTAAGATGACGGTGATCAAGAAGAGGAGGAGGAGTGTGACGGCAGCACCAAGGATCAAATGCTGGAAATTGAAAAAGGGTAATTGTGAGATGAAGTTCATGGATGAGTTAAGACAGGCACTGGGTGGCAGTGAAGAGTTACCAAACAGCTGGGTAACTACAGCAGAGCTAGTAAGGGAGACAGCTAGAAAGGTGCTTGGTACGACATCTGGACAGAGGAAGGATGACACGGAGACATGGTGGTGGAATGAGGAAGTACAGAAGTGTATACAGAGAAAGAGGTTGGCAAAGAAAAAGTGGGATAGTCAGAGAGATGAAGAAAGTAGAGAGGAGTATAAGGAGTTGAGGTGCATGGCAAAGAGACAGGGCCGGCTTTAGCTGAAATGGCGCCCTAGGCAAAATAGTACTCCAGCACCCCTTAAGCCCCACCCACAACAGCACCCCTTAAGCCCCACCAACACCATACTCCTGAAATACCCCTATAAGCTACATCCACATGAAGGTCGCTCCCCAAGAAAGCCACTCCAGTCATTTCCTTAAATTATTTAAATGCACTGGAAGAAGATACCTTGTAATATAGTTAAACTGCAAGTGAAGGAAAGTGGAATTTTTTTTAATAAGCCTGCTTTATCTGTTGCTCCTTCACACATTTTACTGTAAAAGTCATGTCCTCAGAAAATACAAGCCCATGTGCCTTCTTTCAAACAGATGCTCAAGTTAATCTTAACAGTTTAATTTACTATGGGTAGGCGAGCAAGCCTTACAGTTCAGTGAAAGTAGAATAGCAACCTCTCTCCTCCCTGTGTACAGCAGCTTAAACTAGAACAGCACAAACACAGATAGACTTAGCATGAAAACCAACATTCATAGAAAATGCATCTGACCAGTGGAGGAATAGGTTTACTTTTGGGTCGTTTTCAAAATAGACTCCTTGCACACATTTTAAAGCAATGCATACATGAATTTGTTCTTTTATTCACCTTCCTGATTGTATTAAATTATATTCCTTGTATAATACAGCACCACTTGTTAGAATGTGTTTTAAAATTTGTAGTTTTAAACATTTTAATAAGCAATGAAACAAAGTATAAACCAATAACAAAATTCCCCATTTCAGAAAATTTCAACCATAAAAGGCAACCAACCAAGACTTCTGTCATGACAATCCACCAATTTCACTCGATACACAGTCTCTACAGAAGTAAAATCATTGGAATAATTCCACATTAAAAGATATCTGTAACTAATGAAGAGGTTGCTACTGGCAAACAACTTTACACCTCAATGTTTCATCTACAAATTCAGTGCCTGTTGCCCTTGCATTAATCTATATTACATTAAAAAATTTGGTAAACTGGGAATATTGCAATAGGAAATGACTAACACCGACAAGTTCATAGTTACTAGGCATCTCATACAAAAGGAGGAAACTCAGGAGTGTAGAACCCCTATTCCTCCTTGTAATACACCAAATAATCTGCAATCATATGGGTACTGCGAGATCAGCACTTCATCTACATGGCGTGGGAGTAGACTCCACAGCCTTCTGCACCAAAGGAAATTATGCTACTAACACTGCTTTCAAATTCTACAATATGCCATTTGATAAAACAGTTGCACATTGAAAACGGACTTTGCGTGAGTAGCAGTAAACTTTCCTTTGAAACGTAATCCCTTGAAAATACACCGAAACTCAGTCCCTTGAAAATGCACTGAAAACTCCATTCCCTTAAATGCACTGAAACACAAACTCCTTTCTGTCAGCAGTTGGGTAGGTGGTGTAAAGCAGTGGTTCCGAAACCTTTATGGACCAAGACCCACTGTTGAAAATGGTAATTTTCATGACCCATTACTCACATCAGTAAGTGTAGCACTCCTGGTCCTCCTTAAAAGAGAGGACGCCGGCACCATGGAGTGTTTTTCCGGGATTTTAAAGAGGCCACGTAAACTACTCTCACTTTATTAGCAGAGAAAATCATGGTCAAATGGGACCCTAGGCAGTGTAATAGATTGAGGAGGCCTCCTGAGCAGCCTCTCTTGCAGCAGCCCCCTCCCCAGCCATACCAGTGTTTTGTTACTTGGCTATTTCTCCCTAGTTGCTATGAACAATGTTCAAACCTCAGTGTGTATACAATTAGGTATTTTCTGCCATTGAAACAGCATTAAAACCTACATTCAAATGAAATGCATCTGGAAAGTGGAGAATTAAGTTTACCTTTGGGCTATTTTCAAATTACAGGCTCCTTGAACACAGTTTTATGGCCATGCATTCATGTATGTGTTCTTTGATTCACCTTCCTGATTGTAATAAATTATATTCCTAGTATAATACAGTACCAGTTGTTAGTATGTTTTAAATTTGCAATTTTGAATATTTTTCCAGCAAACAATGAAAAAATTTGACCCAATAATGACAAAACTGCCCATTTCAGAACATTTTAACCATAAAAGGCCACTCAAACTTGTCATTACAATCCACCAGTATCAATCAATACGCAAGGACAATTGCGGTGGTGCAGCGGTTAGCATCGTCACCTCACAGCAAGAGGTTCTCCTTTTCGATGCTTGGCTTGGGGTGCCTTCTGTGCGGAGTCTGCATGTCCTCCCTGTGGTCGTGTGGATTTCCTCCGGGTGCTCTGGTTTCCTCCCACAAACCACTAATCTGCCTACTGCCATCTCTTATTTGTGAAGTACTGGCCTTCACATTGAATTAAAATTTAAATGTACACACATGTTAAAGCTCTGGTAATGACAGTTATTTTTTTTTAAGTGGTTTTGTCTCCTTTTTAAGTAGAAGCCATAAACCATCTTCAAAAATGTCTGATAGAGCAATCATAAACACCAAAATACATTTTCTGCAAAGCTAAATGCCTTCTCTGTCAGTGCTGACAAGGTCACTACATATGTACACTGAGAAGAAAGGGAACTGAAAAGAATGCAAAGCCTGGAAGAGAATACCATCACTGTCAACAACTAACAAGACAAATTGCAAACAAAATTTGTAAAATGTTAAAGATATTACTATTGTTTTTAATACACTGCATATTTCTCAAGTCTGAGGTGAGACATCTAGGGAGACACACTTTTATATTTACTTTGATTAGGCACTGTACAAAACTTCTACACTGGCTGCAGTCACTCCAGTAACAGGATTTTTTTTAAAATAGATCAAAACTGCAAGGCTTAAAACTACCAATATTACAAAACGTAACCATGCCTTTTCAATATTTTCGAACTGCATGCACCTCCCCACACATTCGTGGTAGCATGCTTTCTGTATAAACGACAATAGAAGACTGCAGTGCAACAGAACAACTGCAAAACAGGGCAGCACACAAAAAATCATTACTACTTCTATAAACCAGTCAAATAAATTAAACTTCTATTATTTTCATTCATGCTAAATGTCAGCATCTGAAATGCCAACATGTAATGCAATTGCATTAAAATATCCCATTCCAATACACAGGAGCTACCTATTGGCTTAGCCTTATAGGTCAACGGGCTGGAAAAAAGGGGTTTCTGGAAAACAGCAGTCAGGAAAGGTAACAGGCTTAACCAGATACACGTATAGATTTCATCCCTGTCAGAACATTAAATCTTAATCAGGCCAGAAATCTCAAGAGTCTGATCCTTGGAAAAAAGACACTTTCCCCTTTGGAAAAATTAATATGGCATTAAGAGTTCACATAACCCAAGGATGACATTATAGACTAAAGACATGGAGTTTTCTAAAGTATACATTAATAAGGGACTTTGGTTCAGAGGCTGACAAAGGAAATATAACAGCAATGAACAGTTTTTTTTATAACCGATTACTAGGGCTAATAAAGAAAGCATGAATAAGTGAGGTTATAATTAATCAGCAAGTTTAGTATATTTTGTACCTGGAAGATAGTGATTTAAACATGAATTAAAGACATTCTCCAGAGATTTACGCAAATGTACAGAAGAGTCTTAACAGAAAGAAGTGCCTACCTACACACCGACACATAGTGAATAACACATATGCCAGAGTGATTTGGTTAACTCTCAGGTTGTGTCGTACACAACATATACACACGTATAAAAAGAACTAAGATACGAGTCGTATCTGTACTGTGAACACCTTTTATTCCTGCCATCTGTGCCCTAATATACATATATATATATATATATATATATATATATATATATATATATATATATATAAAAACAGAATTACACACGCATACAAACACTTACCTTTTTTCTAAAGCAAACTGCCACGTGGATTTAACCCCCGACCCGACTTCACGGAACTGCTATCTTAAAATTTGCGTGCGACTGAAAATTGTATTTACTTCCAAGCTGGCATAAGCATGCATGATTCTCATCACAGGAGAAGACGTTAATAGGGCAATTGACCTGCTGCAGCTGTAAAAGTGGGAGGGCGCTCACCCCCCATAGTCCCGACGCCCTTGTATTTTTTTTAATTGGTTTAGTTAGTGCATTCTTTCTTCCCGCCACTTGCTGCAGGCACTGGGAAGAAAGAATGCACTAATTAAACTAAACTAATAAATAAGCCAAAATTGTGCCCTTTAAAAGGCCGGCCTGTACGGCGCCCTAGGCGGTCGCCTAGTTCGCCTATGCCTAAGGCCGGCCCTGCAAAGAGATAGGTGGTGAAGGGTAAGGATAAGGCATATGAATAGTTGTATGAAAGGATGGACACTAAGGAGGGAGAAAAGGACCTGTACCGATTGTCTAGACAGAGGGACCGAGCTAGGAAAGATGTGCATCAGGTAAAGGTGATAAAGGATAATGAGGGAAACATACTCACAAGCGAGGAGAGTGTGTTGAGGAGATGGAAGGAGTACTTTGAGGGGTTGATGAATGAAGAGAATGAGAGGGAGAGAAGGTTGGTTGATGTGGGGATAGTGAATCATGAAGTACAGTGGATTAGCAAGGAGGAAGTAAGGATAGCTATGAAGAGAATGAAGAATGGAAAGGCTGTTGGTCCAGATGACATACCTATGGAAGCATGGAGGTGTTTAGGTGAAATGGCAGTGGAGTTTTTAACCAGATTGTTTAATGAAATCTTGGAAAGTGAGAGGATGCCTGAGGAATGGAGAAAAAGTGTTTTTGTACTGATTTTTAAGAATAAGGGTCATGTGCAGAGCTGTAGTAACTACAGAGGGATTAAATTGATCAGTCACAGCATGAAGTTATGGGAAAGAGTAATGGAAGCTAGGTTAAGAAGGGATGTGATGATTAATGATCAGCAGTATGGTTTCATGCCGGGAAAGAGCACTACAGATGCAATGTTTGCTCTGAGAGTGTTGATGGAGAAGTACAGAGAAGGTCAGAAGGAGTTGCATTGTGTTTTTGTAGACTTAGAGAAAGCATATGACAGGGTGACTAGAGAGAAGTTGTGGTATTGTATGAGGAAGTTGGGAGTGTCAGAGAAGTATGTAAGAGAGGTACAGGATATGTACAAGGGTAGTGTGACAGCGGTGAGGTCTGCCGTGGGTGTGACGGATGCGTTTAAGGTGGAGGTGGGATTACATCAAGGATCAGCTCTGAGCCCTTTCTTATTTGCAATGGTGATGGACAGGTTGACAGACGAGATCAGACAGGAGTTCCCATGGACTATGATGTTTGCAGATGACATTGTGATCTGTAGTGAGAGTAGGGAACAGGTGGAGGAGACCCTGGAAAGATGGAGATATGCTCTAGAGAGAAGAGGAATGAAGGTCAGCAGGAATAAGACAGAATATATGTGTGTGAATGAGGGAGGATAGAGGAATGGTGAGGGAGTAGAGGTGGCGAAGGTGGATGAGTTTAAATACTTGGGATCAATAGTTTAGAGTAATGGTGAGTGTGGAAGAGAGGTGAAGAAGAGAGTACAGGCAGGATGGAGTGGGTGGAGAGGAGTGTCAGGAGTGATTTGTGACAGACAAGTACCAGTAAGAGTGAAAGGGAAGGTCTACAAGAGGGTAGTGAGACCAGCTATGTTATATGGGTTGGAGACAGTGGCATGGAAAAAAGGCAGGAGTTTGAGCTGGATGTGGCAGAGTTAAAGATGTTAAGATTTGCACTCAGTGTGATGAGGGTGGACAGGATTAGGAATAAGTATATTAGAGGGTCAGCCCAGGTTGGAAGGTTTGGAGACAAAGCCAGAGAGGCAAGATTACATTGGTTTGGACATGTGCTGAGGAGGGATGCTAAGTATATTGGGAAAAAGATGCTAAGGATGAAGCTATCAGGTAACAGGAAAAGAGGACGGCCTAAGATAAGCTTTATGGATGTGGTGAGAGAGGACATGCAGGTGGTTGGTGTGACAGAGCAAGATGCAGAGGACAGAAAGAAATGGAAACAGATGACCCGCTGTGGCAACTCCTAACGGGAATAGCCGAAAGAAGATGATATATAACTTTAAGTAAACTGATTTACCATAGAACATTTTTAGTCATGACTCACGTCACAAGGACACTTAAGTACAATATATATATAAATGAAGAAAATAGCGGAGTCTTCTTAGGTAACCACACTTTAGTAAAACAATAAAATCACCTCCAGTTAGCGCCTTTGTCTCAACTATACAGAGACTTCTTCAGAATGAGGTTAACTTCCACAGTATTCCATTTTTAAAGCTTCCATTATCACATGGTTTATCTCATCACATGATTACTAATACAGTCACTTTTAAATGTCACATTCTCTTATTTACAAAATCCAATAAAGTTAAGAAAAAAATTTGAGAAAAAGTTAAGAAAAAGCTTGAAAAATACTTTATACATTTAAGAAGCACACCTTCACCAACATACTAAAAATCTTACTTTCCACACTATAGTTTTTAAAAAAAGTGTTACTAATGTTTGAGCCTCTTTCTTTTTCAAATACATAACAAATTCCTCTCTATCATTTAAACCTGGTGGAAAGCAGGCATTGAGTTTGACCTGCCATAAGTGTGCTTACCAACCCAACTTTTCTACAATATTCATAACAATGGTATTACTAGGAAGATCCTCTACTACCAAAAATGTATACTCTCTTTTACAATTTTTTAACTTATAATGTTTACTCATGGCATTCTTCTCATCCTCTCTCTGTATGGCATAGTTGTGCTCATATATCCTTTTATATAGCTTTCTAGTTGTTCTGCCAATATAAAAGCATTTGCATTCCAGGCAGATTATTAAATATATAACATTTTTCGATTTACAACTAAAAACACCTGGAACTCTGACCACATTCTTACCCACCTTTATTTCTGAAGAATCTGTGTATAGGAAATTGCACATATTACAATTAAAGCATCTTACCATCCCTCTCTTCTTTTCTACTTCCCTTGGTTTATTTAGTTTAGCTTGAAAGAAGTTTTTATAACTTTTTTCCCTCTTCTGCACAAACTTTGGTTGTTCACCTATTTTGTTAATTATTTCACAATTTGTTTTAAGCACTTTCCAGTTATGGTTTATCACCCTTTTATTGCTCCTGAATCTACACTATTTTGTATGGTCATTCCTGTTCTATAACTGTATTGTTTCATACAAAATTCATTAGTTGTTTTATTTTTTTTCTCTCATCTCTATTTGTAACTGTAATATTTTCATTACTTCATCTTCTGGATACCCTCTTGCTTCCATCTTAGAGCAAAAATATTTTGCCTCATTTAAAAAATCTTCATCTTTATATGTTAAAGTACTTATTCTTCTTAACTGTCCCTTTATTATATTCATTTTGGTTGCTTGGGTGCAGACTTGAATAGTGTAAATAACTATTATTCTGAACATCTTTCTTGTAAATTTTGGATACCAAACTTTCTTTCTCTTTGCATACTGTAACACCTAGATAATTAATTACTTTCTTATCACAATTGTGTGTAAAATCTAGATATGTACACACATTATTCATATACTTGATAAACTCTTCTAGTTTGTCCAAAGTTCCTCTCCACACCATAAAAACATCATCAATAAATTGAACAATCTTAATGATGTACTTTTTAAAATCACTTTCTAATACATTTTCTGCTTCCCAGCCATTCATAAACATATTGGCGTAGCTGGGTGCTAGGGCTACACCCATCACAACTCCATTCGTTTGTACATAAATTTCTTCATAAAAAGACAAATAGTTATAATTCAGTACTATATATATATATCATTTCCATTATCAAAGCTACTGTATCTACTGAATACTTCTTTGATTTCAATAATTCAATTATCATCATTTCCATCCCTTCTTCATTTGGGATGACTGTGTAGAGAGATTTTATATCTAATGTTACTAAAAAGTCCTCTTCTTCTACTTTTATTTCTTTTAATTTATTTAGGAAGTCAAAACTATCTTGTATATGAGTTTCACTAGTAGAGATTACTTTTTGTAAATGCTTATCTACAAATACTGGCAAACCCTCAGTTTTACTACATGCACTGACTACTGTGGGTCTCAGAGGGGGGTTATTAAGGTTTTTATGTGTTTTAGGTATTCCTGAAATTCTACTTATTTTGGGGTTAGTTATCAGTAGACTCTTCCTAACTCTTTTATCTATCCTTCCAGTTAGGAACCATTCTTTGATGTATGCATCTATTACCGAATACCCCTTTTTTAATTCTCTCATATCAATTTTCTTATAATATTTAACATCTGTCAATAACACCTTCATTTTTCTTTCATAATCTGCCCTATCCAATGCTACCAAGGATCTATCTTTGTCTGCCTTTAACACCAGTAAATCAGTTTTGTCTAACAAATTATTAAAGCATTCTTTTTCTTTCCTAGACATGTTAAAATAATTATAGTCAGCCTTCTTTTCTATAACTTCACTTATCTGTGCTTCACATATGCTCAAAAACATTTCCAACCCCTTACATAAAGGAGGGTTGTAGCAGCTTGGTTTATAAAATAACAAGTTACTTCTTTCATAGTTTTTAAACATCACATCAAAATTCAACAGTCTGACATTGTCTCTCAGACCATGTATTGTCTCTACTTTATTTGCTCATTGAGCTGGTGCAGTTCCATCCTTTCCTAAGAGCTAAGCATTTTTGACTTGAGAAAATCTGAGTAGATAAATTTATAATCTTAAAATTTTCTGTACCTATGTTTTCCACGACTGTTTTTTCTGTCTCCAGTACCTCTTCTGATTGCCTTTCCTCACAAAGCCATTTTTTAACTGCCACTTATTTTTGGGTTTATTATGTCCACCCTCTGCTGTTACCTGGGCCTAGGTTCATTCCCCTTCATTTATTCTTTGATAGACATCCACAGCTTGTTGACTCTTTACTCGAGGCGTACTTTGTTTTTCTGCCCCCCCCCCCATTCAACATCTTCTGATATCTCCCTCAGTTGGGGACTAGCCATTGCATAATTACAACTCCCACTATATTCTAGTTGTTTTTTTGTTGCTCCTGACTTCTTCTTTCTTCTTGCTCCATGCTCACTTGGTCTTACTTTGTTGGTTTCTTTACTGTTTAAGTATTCTGATCTCCTTACGGTGTTAGTTTCCACTTACTGTTGATGCCTCTCACTTGTAGCTTCATTCACTTGTACGCTATTGCTTAAATATAGTCCATAGGCTGCTGCTACACCCCCTGTATAATCCATTCTGTCTCATTTGTATTTTTTAAGTTTTCTGTTGCTTAGCTGTTCATTAAGCTTGATCATATTATCTTGCAAAATACTTATTTTGCTGTTAAAAATTTCTATTATTGTGATTTCTTTTAGCTTTTTATAGTTATTTTGCACATTCTCTGATAACTCTGATTCTAGTTTTCTATTATAACTGAGTAACAATTCAACATACTATCTGCAGTGGTGGTGCTGCGGTAGCATTGTCGCCTCACAGTAAGACGCTGTCCGGTTCGATTCTCAGCTAGAGCGTCTTCTGCGTGGAGATATGCATGAATGGGTGTACCTTTGTTGAAGGTTGTGTGTCAGGGCTGGTAACTCGGCACGTAAAAATCAACTACCAATCATTAGCGGACCGGAGTTCCGCTGTGGCAACCCCTAACTGGGAAAAGCTGAAAGACACAAACAAACAATTCAACATACTGAAGTCCAGCATTCTGATTAACCACCAGCCATTTATCCACCAACTCTTTTGGTAGATTTTCTCCAGCTGGTAATTTATTAATTCTCATACCTTTCAGCACTCTTTGAACCTTTAGATAGGTTTCAAAAAAACAAATTGTCCTATTGTAACCTCTTTAGTTTGGTCAAGTCTTTTTCTAACTCACCAAACAATTTGCTGTGGTTAATTTTATGTTACATCTGCATTTGCTGTTCATTTACCACAATTAATGGATTTGTGGGGGGGGGGGTAAACATCCTTTCAGGACATTCTAGCTTGATATAAAACTCCTTCTTCCACTATTAGCAAAGGCATTACCACTTGCTTCATTGTTGGTGATAAGTGAACCCATAGGTGTATCATATACACCCTGCTGGTAGTGAGACAAAGCTTGTCCCAGGAATTGCGTGGTTTTCCATCAAGACACAGCTGCAACTATAAAGCAATATCTACCAAAAGCAGCTTTCCACCAATAACATACAACAGTAAAGAAACCAATGAAGTAAGACCAATTGAGTATGGAGCAAGAAGAAAGAACAAGTCAGGAGCAACAAAAAAATAACTAGAATATAGTAGGAGTTGTAATAATGCAACGACTAGTCCCCAACTGAGGGAGATATCGGATGATGTCGAACTGGGGGGGGGGCAGAAAAACAAAGTATGCCTCCAGTAAAGAGTCGGCAAGCTGTGGATGTCTACCAAAGAATAAATGAAGGGGAAAGAATCTAGGCCCAGTTAACAGCAGAGGGTGGACATAATAAACCCAAAAATAAGTGGCAGCCAAAAAAACGGCTTTGTGAGTCGTGGAAAACATAGGTACAGTAAATTTTAAGATTATAAATTTATCTACTCAGGTTTTCTCAAGTCAAGAATGCTTAGCTCTTAGGAAAGGATGGAATTTTGCACCAACTCAACAACCAAATAAAGTAGAGACAATACATGGTCTGAAAGACGATGTCAGACTGTTGAATTTTGATGTGATGTTTAAAAACTATGAAAGAAGTGACTTGTTATTTTATAAACCAAGCTGTTGCAATCCTCCTTTATGTAAGGAGTTGGAAATGTTTTTGAGCATATGTGAAACACAGATAATTGAAGTATTAGAAAAGAAGGCTGAATATAATTATTTTAATATGTCTATGAAAGAAAAAGAATGCTTTAATAATTTGTTAGACAAAACTGATTTACTGCTGTTAAAGGCAGACAAATGTGGATCATTTGTAGCATTGGATAGGGCAGATTATGAAAGAAAAATGAAGGAGTTATTGACATATTATAAGAAAATTGATATGAGATAAGTAAAAAGGGGGTATGCGGTAATAGATGCATGCATCGAAGAATGGTTCCTAACTGGAAGGATAGATGAAAGAGTTAGGAAGAGTCTACTGATAACTAACACCAAAATAAGTAGAATTTCAGGAATACCTAAAACACATAAAAACCATAATAACCCCCCTCTGAGACCCATAGTAGTCAGTGCAGGTAGTAAAACCAAAGAGTTTGTCAGTATTTGTAGATAAGCATTTACAAAACGTAGTCTCTACTAGTGAAACTCATATAAGAAATAGTTTTGCCTTCCTAAATAAATTAAAAGAAGTAAAAGTAGAAGAAGAGGACTTTTTAGTAACATTAGATATAAAATCTCTCTACACAATCATCCCGAATGAAGAAGGGATGGAAATGGTGAGAACTGAAATATTGAAATCAAAGAAGTATTCAGTAGATACAGTAGCTTTGATAATGGAAATGATAACAATAGTACTGAATTATAACTATTTGTCTTTTTATAAAGAAATTTATGTACAAACGAATGTGGTTGCAATGGGTGTAGGCCTAGCACCCAGCTATGCCAATATGTTTATGAATGGC
>NC_056740.1:93957221-93979721 GCF_019279795.1 Protopterus annectens
AAACTCTGGATTTATTAACAATGTAATGGGAAATGATTCATACAATGCCTGAAATTAGAAAAAGGTGAGAATAATAATTTAAAGTAATATTAACCACTATTATTTAAGAAATAATGCTTGAAGTTTCCAGATACAGTGTTATAAATAATGCTGGGAATTAACTAAATTATGGTCTATGTTTGTATCTTCCAAACTCACAAATTTTGTTTGACTGTTACAGTGGAATGAAGGGACAGACGTGATGGTGACCATAGTTACCTGGATTCATGAGATGGTCTAGGCACCAAAAACCAATGTAGAGGGATGGGAACAGATTGTATAGCTATTAACCTCTCATTTATGAGGAAAAAGTTTGTCACTTTTGCCACCTGTGTCTTGGGTGTCGTTTAAGAGGTTTAGATATGTCAGCTGTCAAGCAAGGGCATAAGGAAAATGGAAGGAGGTAACTGCTGAGTTCTTGGTTGTCACTGGAATATGATATTATGGAAGTATGCTTATGTAAGACCTAACTTTAGGAAGCACAGAACACACCACCAAACGGAATGGAGATGGGCAGTAGGGATCTGTGTTCCCCTGTCACTAACCAGATGATGCTGCACAGGGACTTCTCATGGCCTTCATCGGGTAGCCAAAGTATTGTTCACTGGTCTTTGTTTATACCACATGGGGTAGTCATAAGGTGGAGGATAACCTATCTAGGAAGAGAAGAAAAGTTAGCTGATGAGTAGAGTGCTCATGAGGAATGGGGGACTTATCTTAAAATATTGGTGCTAATGAGGATTTAAAGGTTGAAAGACATAAAGGTGATACAAAAATAATCTTGAACAATTAATTTATTTAACAGTTCCCTGTATATCTTGCAACCTTTAAAACTGTTTACTAGTTCAACAACTAAGCTAAACAAACCGATCAATCTGGTTATCTGGTTAATAAAGTAGGCATCCCCCAGGGCTCCATTCTTGGACCATTAGTTTTTAATGTATTTGTAAATAATCTCCGTACTGTCTCCCTACATAGTTCTCTCATGCAGTATGTTGATGATTCTACTGTTATATCTTCAGCCAGCAAATTCCCAGATCTCCTCAGAATAACACAAAACACCTTCTTAAACATAGAAACATGGCTAAATAAAGCTCAGCTACTACGTAATCTCCATAAATCCAAACTACGAATATTCTCTTCCAAACCACCCCCACAAGAGTTCAAAATCTACTCCCCAAATAACACAGAAAATGAAGCAGTGAAAACAGCTAAACTTCTGGGCATCACTATAGATGATAAACTATTATTCGAACAGCACATTTTTAAAACAATCAAAAAAACACACTCAAAACTAGGTAAACTATATAGACATAAACTGTATATGGATAAGCCCGTAAGAATAAAATTGGCACATTCCCTCCTATGTTCCTCACTCCTCTGTGGTTCCCCCATCTTTATCAACCTTCATGCATCCTTAAGCAATAAACTACAATCATGCTAGTACAAAATTGCAAAATTTGCTTCTGGACTGCAAAACTGCACTCCCCACTGTCACGTGATTAAAGAATTAAAATGGTTGGAATTCCCACATTACCTCCAATGCACTCTAATTCTTGCTCATAAAGTAATATACAATCCAAATAATTACCCATCAGTACGTTCTATTGTGCAATCCTACATCGCAACCTGAAATCTTCGTTCTACTAATAAACAGCTTCTTACCATATACAAACCCAATAAGAGAGCTGGACAAAGCTTATACTCTTACTCCACAGCAAAGCAATGGAATGCCCTACCCCCCCATAACACAAACTGAGTCTTTGAATACTTTCGAAGTCACCCTAAAAAAATCACTTTCTTAATAGTCACATCTATCCTTGTAATCAGAACTTCATACCACCATAAACCAACACCATTGAGTTTACTGACTTGAATATCACGTTTTAGATCAACTGAAATACTAGTAAACCAACTGTACTTCTGTAACTTTCTCTTAAAGTATGCAAATCAATGTTTAATCCTTAAGAAACTTCCACAAGGCAAAAGTATAATTTCCTTCATATTGTACAGAATATACTGTGTGTCAAGATTGTTTATATTGAATGTCCTCAACAAGTTATCTATTTATATAATGTGCAAGTTCTACTGTCATTTATTTTCACTGCATAATGACATTGTACTCTGCATATTTCTATCACTAAGAAATGCTGTTTATATTTGTATGGTTTCTTATTACTGTAAATCTTATCCTGTTGTATAATAATTTTTGTTTGTTTGCTGTAGTATTTTTTAATTTGTTACTGGAGCTTTTCTCCCTGAGTCTCCACTGAAAATGGATTATTCTGACAGAGTGGACTTTCCCTTTCAACAAATAATCAATCAGTCACTCAGTCAATCAATCAATCAATCAATCAATCAATCAATCAATCAATCAATCAACCAATCAATCAATCAATAAGTTGTTGTATTATGCTTATAGTCAAAACTACCCAGGCTAAGCAAAGATGTGAGGGACATTATAGAAGTTGAGAAACGGAGTGGTAAAGAAAGTATACTACACAGGGAAAAGCAAGAAGTGGATGCCAACAGGGAGTGAGGCAAGACAGAATAAAAGAACATTGGACAGATACCATTATATTGTGAGAAGAGGTTCAGAGTGACCTGGATGGTTTCAGGGAGGATGAAGCACAGTGAGCAAATAAGCTGCCATCCGTCCTCAAAAATCTGTCCACTGTATTTGCAACCCCTCCCAAATACTCCCTGTGATTGAGGTCTTGAACAGATCACTGTTTGATACAGAAGTGCCAGATAACTGGAAAATAGCAAGTGTGATGCCCTGTAAAAGAGAGGTCATGAGCATAAACACCAACTTCACTTTTTCCAGTTTTCTACATGGGGTTGGAGTGTCAACTGTCATCATCTCTTTCCATTTGATGCCACTCTCTTACCTTCCTTGACAGTCATACCTGGCTGTTGGGGGGTCTTCTCTCACAATCTATTCATTTCTTTGCTGGATGTCCTTGTTTCCTTTTGCCTTCTTCCTGTCTGTCCCAACTCTCCTCACCAGATGTCTTCTGCTTTCCTGCACATGTGCCCAAACTACTGTAATCTGTTTTCTTTGACCATTTCTGTAATTGGAGCTATTTATGCTTCTTTTATAATATCCTCATTTTTTTATCCCACAGTGTGTTTCCTACCTCCCATCTTAAGCACTTCACCATCATATTCTCTAGATTCTTCAATTGCTCTGCCTTCACTGTCCAGGTATCTATGCCAAACAGAAGTACTGGTTGCACCACTGTTTTGTACATCTTACTTTCATTGGTATTCTTCTGTCACATACTACCCTGAGATGCTGTGCCAGCTGGCTGCAGCTCCTATGATTCTAGCGTTGACCTCCTCATTCAGGCTTCCCCTTTCCTCAGCCACCTTTCCAAGGTACTTGAAGCTGTTATCCTAATCCACTCTTTTTCCTTATATCTCAATTTTCAGTTTCTTATGATTTCCTCCATTTACTGCCATTGTAACTCTCTTATCTGGACTCAGTTTTGCATTCCATTCAGCTATCATTTGCTGAAATTCTTGTTCAGTATCTGCAGAAGCACTGTTTATCTGTCCCTTTCAGACTTGCTAATATAGTCCATCACCAGTATGAACAGCAGTGGGCTCAAATCTGAACATTAATGCACCCCCATTCCCACAGAAAAGCTCACTGTGAGACCAAACTCTGTTCATACTTGAGTCGCTGGGTTCTTCTATGTAGCTTGCACCAATTCTACCAATGTTACTAGGACTTTGAACCATTGCAGGACTGCACAAATCAGCTTTTCTGTGACCTTGTAATATACTTTCTCCAAGTCTAGGAAAGCCTAGATGGAGTCATTCCTTATCCTTAGCTTCTTCACAGCTATCTGTCTCATTGCAATCATTGGATGGGTTATAATATATTTGGATCTGTGTCTGAACTGCCTATCTCTCATCTCTCTACTACTTTGAATATTCATTTAGCAGTCACCCTCAGGTTTTCTGATGTGCCATGTCTAGCACAGGATTTGGAACACAACACACACACACACACACACACACACACACACACACACACACACACACACACACACACACACACACACACACACACTCACCCTGCATGCTTAGTTGCAGGCAAATTGGAAGGAAAACACCAGTTCACCTATGGCAACTCTTTGGGGTGTTGGTAAGAACCAGATCACCTGAGTAAAACCCACACAGATATAGGAAGTGCATGCAGCCTCCACAAAGAAGAATCTACAGCCAAGACCTCAACCAGAGAACAAAGCACTGTGAGACATTAGTGTTTTATCAGCAGTAACTCCCCAT
This sequence comes from Protopterus annectens, assembly GCF_019279795.1. NCBI lineage: Eukaryota > Metazoa > Chordata > Ceratodontiformes > Protopteridae > Protopterus > Protopterus annectens. The sequence continues at coordinate 93,961,560 of NC_056740.1, forward strand.
CCACCTTTGCTATGGATCTGCCACTGCTCCCAGAATTTCCCCAAATGCTGCTAGTTATAGGGAGCATGACTCAACTTACTGAATCCATTGACTTCCATAAACAGGCACTATGAAATCACATGCAGCATGCCAGACCCACCTCACTCTCTGCAGGATGGATAAACAAGCAGATGCCCTTCTCTCCAATCCTCCCTTGCCAGCTCTGTCAGGCACCCAAGTTGCTAGTTAAAATCATATCATCAGGATGACAGCCAGTAATTTATACTTTTATATCACCAGAAGTGTTCGATATGTCTCATTTTTTTAATATTTTACTGTTCTGATCTTAGCAGTAATCTGTATTTCACTGGTTCAGCACAAATTGGTACATGATTTTTTTGCTCTGCTGAAATCACTATATATGTTAAGCAAGTTGTTACTGTGCTGCTGTGACATTAGACTTTGCCAAACAGTAGTCAGTTTTCAGCAATAGTGATATTTTTTCAGAAGTAATTTAACTGCAAGGTGCATGTGTGTGTGTGTGTGTGTGTGTGTGTGTGTGTGTGTGTGTGTGTGTGTGTGTGTGTGTGTGTGCGCGCATGTGCTTGTGTGTGTGCACAAATGTGTGTGTGCAACATGTGCGCGCATGTGTGTGTAGGCATGCGTGTGTGAGTGTGTGTATGCGTGTGTGTCTGTGCGCGCGCGCGCGCGCGTGTGTGTGTGTGTGTGTGTGTGTGTGTGTGTGTGTGTGTGTGTGTGTGTGTGTGTGTGTGTGTGTGTGTGCGTGTGTGGGTTTACCATTGAAATTTTGCCATGCAATTGCACGGCTATGAAGTATTCAAACTACAGATGTTCAAATACTTCATATTTGTGCAGGTTACATGTGCAAATGTTATATTTGCGAATGGACTGTGCATTTGCAAATATAATATTCGATTATGTACAGGGATCATGGTACAGTGCAGTTAGGGAAAAACATCCCTTTCCTCACTGTAGTGTGATCTTGGAGTTGGGATATTAAGTTAGGGGGTTGTAGGGGGTGCAGGTGGGCTTGCCCCCCTGCATAAATGGAATGTTAGGTGTAGGGGTTAGGGAGTTACAGCAAGAGTGGCATTGTTGTTAATGCCGTAAAATGTTGTTGTCAACATTTTCGGCATTAACAGATATTTTTCGACAATAGGGATGTTAGGTTATTTGTACTTTCGATGAAACACTTCGCTGATTAGTACCAATTTTTATTTAAATTTCAACATTTCAATAGTAAACCGTTTGTGTGTGTGTGTGTGTGTTTGTGTGTGTGTATGGACATGTACCTCACTCTCTTTAGGTATATATATATATATATATATATATATATATATATATATATATATATATATATATATCTATATACACACATACACACACACATACACAGACACACACACACACACACATACACATAGCGAGAGAGAGAGAGAGAGAGAGAATGGCATACATACAGAGAATTATGAATTATGATTATGTATTTCATCATAACTGGCATATTATATATTTGAAACATGAATGCCAAGAAATTCAAATTTAGATTGATTATTGAGAGGTGAATATTGTCATCCTTATTGAGAAGAGCACCCTATTGAAATGGTAGCAGTCAAAATGATGTGTTCCTACAAGATGAAAAAAAGACCGAAAACACAGGAAGAGTGAATCTTGAAAATCGCTCTTCTTTAAACTTATTTTTCAGAGGAGGGGGCAAACCCCCTCCTCTGCACTCACAGTTACACTTTTATCTGTATTTATGCCACATAACTCACCTATATAAACATCAGTAATCCCAAAGACTTGACATCTGTGTATCAAACCAACAGGGATATTATGTTTTTTTTTTATTTGGCAAGCAATGAATATTGACTTTTTTTTGTATTTTTATCACTTTATCACTAAAGAGGCACAACAAGATGGATTATAATGCATGATTTTAGGCTGCTTCAACTAAAGACAAGTTAGCCTTAACATAGGACTTCTAGGTAGAACACATACACAGATATAACAGTTTATATGTTTTAGATTATGAAAATTCTCATATTTTTCATATTTTTGTCAGTATCTCTGTCAATGAGAAATGCTACAAGATGGGTAAATATATAATTTGGATGTTAGCATCCAAAGGGACATGATGTCCAACACAGCCACACACACACACACACACATATATATATATATATATATATATATATATATATATATATATATATATATATATATATGATTATTTTGTATGTAATGGATTATGAAAGTTTTGAATTTTCATAAATTAATATGTTCTGAAGGGAGCTGTTGAAAATGATGGGAAAGACAAAAACTTAAAACTGATATCAATAAGGGCACATTGATTCCATTATTTGATGACTACATTGCACATATGCAGAGATACAACACTTTGCTTACTTGTCAGTTAATGAAATATATAATATTTCTCATATTTTTGTGAATCCCTATCAGGGAGCATGGCAACATGATGGGTAAGGTATCATTTTGGAACTGGAATAAGTAAAGACAATTAGCATAAAAGGCATGCCACCTATGTAGCACATCAACAGAGATAAAAACTGGATTATTTGACAGCTTATGAAATTTATATTTTTATTAGTTTTGTAAGTATTTCGGGAGGGGAGCACAGTAATATAATGATGTCACTTTTATTTTGCTATCACTACAAACAAATTCTGCATTAATAAATGACCCCATCTAGTACATCTGTAGAGATGAAACAGTTTATTTACTTTTTGGCTTGTAAAAATGAATATACTTTTTCTATGTTGGGCCACAGATTATGAAAATTAATATATTTCTCATATTTGAGGGCAAAGTACTTTTCTGGAACATAAAAGAAAACAGAAAAAAGTGTCAAAATGCTGAGTAATCCACAAACTGGTAGGAAGGAGAACAAAAGAACTGTTTATTCACAAACTAAGCGCTTTCACCCTATGTCCATAGGGCATCATCAGAGTGAATTAACACAAAAAAAACTCTGCATTTATACAACTGTAAAATACAACACACCTACTACTAATTATAAAATGCTGTGCCAATTAATTCTTAAAGAAATATAGTTAAAAACAATCGAACATATTAATAAATGTACTATAATATTGAAAAACTGGATGACTAAATAAAAATATATCCTGCTATAAATAAATAAGTTAAGTTAAAAAGAGGTGTACCAAAGAAATATATATATGTATTTTAAACCTGCATATTTTAACTTAACTTATTTATTTATAGCAGGATTTGCACATATTTATGTATATTTATATTCATTTGTGCATGGTTATATATATTTTTATTTAGTCATCCAGTTATTTAATATTATAGTACATTTATTAATGTGTTCAATTGTTTTTAACAATATTTCTTTAATAATTAATTGGCACAGCATTTTATAATTAGTAGTGGACGTGTTATATTTTAGAGTTGTATAAATGTAGAGTTTCTTTGTGTTAATTTACTCTGATGATGCCCTATGGACATAGGGTGAAAGCGCATAGTCTGTGAATAAACAGTTCTTTTGTTCTCCTTCCTACCAGTTTGTGGATTACTCAATGTTTTGACACTTTTTTGTTTTTTGTTTTATGTGTGCATGCTCCTTTGAGCAAGTTTGCTTTCTTTCCTGGAACATGGCAATATGAGTAAGGTATTGTTTTGAAATAGACATAAGTAAGAGCATCTTGGCTGAAGACGTGTTTATATACTACACTTGCAGAGATAAATCGGTTCATTTATTTTTTAGATTAAGAAAGTTGTGTTTTCATATTTTTGTCAGTGGTGTTACTTTCAGTATTGTGTATTGTGGATAACTTCTGCTTTCCTGAAAGGAACTATGCTAAGCATCTCTTTCTTTATTCTCCTTTCTTACTTTAGTTAGGGCAGTAAGGATTTTAAACATCTGAGGATCCCCCCCCCCAAACTTTGTGAATACTACTGCTGCAAGATTGAACTCCACACAATACATGTGGATCTCTTTACACAGTAAACAGTGTTTTAAAACCCCGTAGACTCATTGGAATCAGAAAAAAGAATTATGCATATGGTCGTCTATATAAGAATATATCCTGCTGTTTAGTTATGCTATTGTAAACTCCCTGCCTAGTAGAAAGGATCTTTGCTCTTTTACCTCTGTAGCATCAATGCATTTCTCTCTCTTCTATCTTTTCTATCAGTTCTCTATACATCTGATACTTTCTTCTCTCACACTTTTATTGTGATAGTATATCCTATTTGTTTCTTATTATTTTTGCTGTAGCCGTGTTTTAGACTGATTGATTATTGATCCTTCTTTACTTGGCCTTTACCTCCTGAACTTCATTGTCTGTCTCTTGTTTTCACCGGAAGCAGAGTTGTTCTCTTACCTGTACTGTTTTGCTTTTACCCCTCCCCCGCTCTGTTCTTGTTGGTAAGCTATGTCCTTATTAATTTCTATACTTATTCACTTGTGATTGTCTTTACTGTTCTCTTTATTGCATTTACCTTTTGTCATATCTTTAACATCATAGTGTCTGCTGTATGCATTCTGTCTACATTCTTATTCTTTGCTGTTTACCTTTCTATGGCAGTTCTCTCGACACCATCACCTCTTTCTTCTTCTTTTAACCTGGGCAATAAGGTAATTCTACACCATTATTCCTCTGGATTTGGCAACTGAAAATTAAATACACCCCATTACTTCTTAACCCCGCAAATAACAGACAACATCAACAAAGAAATGAGTAAAAGAAACCGTTTAACTAATATCACCTTCCCAACAATAACACCCTTTACACAAATCCACTCTTACTAAACTCTCAGATTTGCATCTACACCAACAACAATATGTTCTCACCAAACTCCGTAACCCCAATCTGACCACTTTCTTACATTTGTACTGTATTTAACCATATCCCTATATTCTACCTTACAGTCATCTTTTCTAACAACTTACACATCGATCTATACCATTTCTGCTGTCTAGACTAATCTCTTACTTCCTGAACTCATAGGAACAAGCCTAATTGCTCTCCTCCTTCCTACCCCCCTTTTATTCTAGCTCTCTTCATTTTAACTTATAGTGCACTAAAGCATCTCTGTATATAATGATACTCATATGATTAAAAGTGTCTACCTCACTATCTTTCTTTATTAGTAGTTTCATGTCTTAATCACATTGTGCTGTTAATGCACCATCTTCCATTTTTTAATCACAATCCTCTTAACTACTCCACCACTAATATATCACTCAATATAGTACCAACTCTTTACATCTCACATTCATCACTTCTGACTTAAATATTAAAACTGCTTACTCATCCTACCCAATACCAAACTGAAAGATAGATTAAAAACTAAGTTATTTACTACAGAGTTTCTTTTTATACCAAAAGTGCATCAATGTGGTGAAATTCACCCAGGTCATAGACCATCTAAATTGACCTTGAACACAAACTTCTCATTCAGGACAACTGATCCTCAACTTAGCAAACACCAACTAACACCAGTGGCTGTACAACACAAACTGCATCTCAATAAACTCTTGCTTGCAGTACTGGCGTCAAACTACTCAATGTCAGTATCTGCAGAATTCGCACTAAACTAGCAGAAGTCCATGCATGGATAAGTTACCACTCACCTGATATATTAGCAATAACTGAAACTAGACTAAAAGCAAACATTAAAGATGAAGAAATTCCCCAAACAGACTATAATATAATCAGGACTGATAGAGTAAAGAAAATGGGTGGAAATGTGTTTATTATCTATTCTAACTCTCTGGAGATGACACATTATTAACAAACTATCCTACAATTTAGCAATGATGAGTTCCTTGTCGCAGTCCTCAGACTTAATAAATGCATAATTGCTTTCTGTATCTCTCCTGGACAAAGTATCTCCATAGCTGAAGAGATCTTATCTGGGGCATCATCTACCACCACTCACAAAGCTGTCATTTAATGTGATCTAGATACTGATTTGCAGCCTTTCACTAGACATAACAAACAAAGCAATAAAGCTTCTGTATTAGCCTGAATAGTTAATTCCACTCCCAACAATTTTTCATCCTCACAAATCCTTCCAGATGGCATCAGTGATCACTGCCCAACATTTGCAAGCAGAGTAAACACCCATGCACCCAAGCCTCATAGCTACAGCATGGTATGCAACTTATCAGGTTTTAATTCAAAAACTTTTATATCCATATAACAAAGATATAATTGGTCCATAATGAACTCACTCCAACGTGATGATGGCATTGTAAAATTCAATATTGTATTTCTCATAATATTTAATGAACAGATTCCTAATAAAAGAATAAAACTCAAGACAACCCTATCCCATGGTTAAGCAAATCAGCTGAAGAACTCAGGGAAACTAGATACAGGGCTTGAAACACCTAATCTTAACACAAAGCACAAAAAAATCTTGAAGCCTACAAATACCTCTATAACCTTACTAAAATTAGAGGTGAAGAAAAAAAAGATACTATGCCACACTCTCCAGGACACCCATCAAAAAATACAAAGTTTTTCTAGTCATCCTTTAAGCATTTGTTATTTCCTAGAAAACATGCCAGTCCATTACATCACTTTATAGCACCCCATCAGAGGTTGCATCAACATTTAAATCACACTTCATTGTCACAATAACTACTCTAATAAAAAACAATTAATTCACTAACTCAAATACCTGTCAACAAGCAAACAACCACTCTGCCACCATCCCACTACAAGTTATAACAATCTAAACTATAAAAGATACCTACAAAAACTAAAACCTACTACTCTTGCTCCAAAAAAACTTCCCTCAGAATATTTCAAATTGTACATAGATGTAATAGTCTACTCTGTGTCCATATTAATAAACCAATCTATCAGTGAGTCCTATGTCCTGTCCTTCTGGAAAATATCATACATTCTCCCACTACCTAAGGGAAAAAACTTCACTGATTTCTTAAACTTTAGGGCAAATGCAATGCTCTTGCCTTTTCCACAATCTTAGACAAATGTGCCCACAGGGAACTTCTCCAACACCCCCTTGACCATCAGCTTCTCACCCGGACTCAGTATGGCATTTGCCCAGGACACAGTACTATCACCTCCATTCTTAACTTTGTCAACACCATTAACTTAGCAATGAACAATTGCAGCATGGTTTCTGCCTTAGTTCTCAACATATGAAAAGCCTTTGATACTGTCACATCCCAATCTATTACAACAGCTACCTTCTCTCTGTCTTTTATTTCATCCCTACATCCTGCCTCAACACCTACCTAATGGACTGACAACATTATCTCAAATAGTAAAGTACCCACCCACTCAGCATTCCTACCATTCCCTATTGGGGTCCCCCTAAGCGACTATTTTGGATCTTCTACTTTTTGATATTTTTATGAATAACTTCTAAACCATATCTAAACAATCCTCCTCAATCCAATACAATAATGATTCGGACTTCATATGTTCTGTCTAAGCTGTGTCCCATCTTCAGCATATAACCTGGCAATCTTTTATCTCCATTAAATCCTGACTCAATAAACTCTAAGCTCCAACAAAATCCAAAGAAAACAAAGCTACTCTTACTCCATGGCAAAACACACAGTCTGGCTAACTATTACCTCCCTAAATAAAACAAAATAAGAAAATTTCTCCCACACAATGCTATTATGAAATTATTACATGTGACAACTCAAAATTCAACTTGCATAAACATCTGGCCATCAAAAAGACCCACCAAAAACTTAGGAAACTTTATAGAATCAAACACTCCCTCACAGACAGCTCAAAACAAAACATGCCATCTTCTGCTTTCCTCTTACCATTCCTACTATATTGCTCTTAAATCTTGACAAGTCTACAGGTAACATTTACATCTAAACTAGAACAGTGCTACAATGAATTGGCAAGGTATGCAACAAGTCTACCTTATAGGTCATACCACTGGATTTCCCTAAAATAACTAAACTGATTTGAATAGCCTCATTACCTCACCTAATTTTGGCTAATCATATGCCACAATTTAGTACTCAATAAAAAAAAATACCAGCCCTGACAGGAATCATTCAGCATCATGCACAATGAAGACAAGTCATTTCCTAAAACAAACTTATTCTTAATGTTCACAAGTCCATTAACTTGGCAGGGATGTCCTATGTTCAATGTATGTCATTTAAATATGGGACTCTATCTTACTCTCATCAAGGTTAACTAATAACCCCTTCACCTTCAAAACTGATCTTAAAAATACATATCAGATTGTTGGCTTTGCTTTATTCTCCCCCAACTTAAATATAATTTCTGACTAATAACATTTAACTAAACTGGCATAAATGTTTTCTACTCATATGAGTCTACTAAACTACCTATAAATATCCTTACTACATTTATTAGACTGCTTTTACTCACTAATTGTTTTCCATCACCTTTCACTATCTCTACCCTAGCTTTAAAAAATCCATGTAGGCATAGTGGACAGCCTACATGGAAGGTACCATGGCCATGTACGCAGTTTCACCTCGGTAGTGGGCCATGCATATTAATGTAGGCATATTACTGAGGGACAGCTACACCCTGCACTGTCAAAGTGCAGTAAAGCAATGTATGGGTATGTATTGAAATATTTTTGTTTTATTTTATTATTATTAGTTTTTTAATATTTGTGGGTTGCAGCAACAAACATGCTCCAGACATCTAAAAATAGAAACTGGATACTTTTAATTATAAAACCAAAAGTCAAGTTTAGCATAGCTGAGCGGGTTTGTGGGGCACTGGCTTAGTGGTGCTTAAACTTGGCTGAGAGGTATATATAAAACTATAGCAGCATTCCACATATCCACGTAGCCAAGTGATTGGATTCACAGCTTTATGTGCAGTAGGTGAATACAAGGAAGGGAACTTAAGCAATCATTTTCTAAATATAAATTATGCCAATTATTTTTAAATCATGATGTGCTGCACTCACCTAAGCTCTGCTAAGCCATGCTTAGCCAAGATAAGCAGTGGTAAAACAATATCTGTTTAAGCACCACTCGGCTGTACTTAGCTGGTTTGTGGACTGCTAAGCATTTCTGAGCATTGTCAGTTTAAGCAGTTCTCAGCTCAGATAAGCTGGTATGCATAATGCTAAGTGAATCTCTGCAGTTTGAAAAATGGGCAATGGTGTGTTAGGGCAGGAAAACAAGCCATATGAAGTGCACTAGGTGAGAATATAGCATATTCTGTTGGAGTTTGAACTTTGCAGGATCGATGGCAGGTGTTGGAGGGGATGTGCACTGACAGGCACAGTGGTGGGGCATTCTGGAGTCCAGGGTCATGGTTGGACTCTTCGTTAAAGACCATGAACACTGTCTGCTGCAGGGCCAGTTCCAGGGATCAGAGTACAGGTCAGGAGGCATGCGATCTCACCAGTGCACCAGGTACCCCCCACACAGGTGAGCAGGACCATCACCATTATGGCAATCTGAAGCAGTGAAAGAGGGAATGTTTGGACACCTGGCCCAGGATGCTTGGGATGAGAATGTCCCGCATGTTTGTAAATACTGTTAGCATTGTTTTGCCAGTACCTAATCTGAATGTGTAATAGGTATGCATAATGGTGTGCTTCTCTCCCTACAGCTGTAGAGAAGAGAGCTTGCAACCTAGAAGCCCATGCAGGGTGCTTGGCCAGGTTGCACTGTGAGTGTGGTGAGTACATATTAATTTGCAATCTGTAGTAAAATACAAAAGATAGAGTAATTCATTCACTGCCAGTAGGTACATACAGTACAGATGTGTATTGCAATGAATGTGGATGTAGGCCTGTACTGAATTAACTGACTACTGCCAAGTATAGTGCAATAAAGATTAAAGCATGAGACCTGATAATGTTAATGAAACAAAGTTTCTACTGCAATAATTGTGGAATTACAGCTGCATTGCAACACCTGCATTATCTAAACTGTTGTGCAATAAAAACTTGAAAATATACCAAGAGCTGCATGAAGGCACCCCTAATAAAGCTGTGTTGTGCAATATGTGCGTAATTAGGCCTGTTGTTTATGATATCCAGTATGACATCTGCTCTGAAATACAAACACAAAGAATACAACTAAGTGACGCAAGATTAGCTAAGGAAGACTGTTATGCTTAAGTGTAGATTTGCAGCTGTACTACAAGATATATGCATAATGAAATTTGTTCTGCACTAACATCTGCAACAATACTAGGAACACCCAAAGTCGATTGTATATATCAGGATTGTCTTGTGTTAACCATTGCATTTCAGCTATATGCATTCCTGCTCCAAGGTATGGTGCTACAGGCAAGTATGAAATGGTAATAGCTGTAGATTGCAAATATACTATATGCAACTGTATATGGTTCAGGTAGCCAACCCAATACACTGACATTATTTCTACATGCCATAGATATTTCCACCCACTAAGTGTTCATTGTGTACACCTGCATTCTTTGTATTAATGGACGGTTTATCTATTAACTCTGTCATGCATGAATCTCATGCGTGTGTGTTCAAGTGTTACTGCAGTCTTGTATAAAAACTGTATTATTAATACCAGGTCATATTTTGTTTCTAGGTGAGCTCTAGGCAAATATTAGTCAATCAATAGTCAGCAGTGGCTCAGTAGCTCAATTTATTAAAGTGTGTGTGTGTGTGTGTGTGTGTGTGTGTGTGTGTGTGTGTGTGTGTGTGTGTGTGTGTGTGTGTGTGTGTTGTACATTTTGTCACATACAGAGACCAGGGCTCTAATCCGGTGACAGGTACTAATAAAAATTACTGAATCAGTTATCTATTGTTAACAGATGTTCTCCCCACAGGAATTACAGGTAAATGGGTGCAGTAGCCCTTAGTATGGGTTAATAATTTGTGTTTAGATGTAATATAGTGTTCACAGCATTGATCAGAAATGTGATAAGATGTCATAGGTTCACAGGTTGGTACTAGGCTATCAGCCCTAGGGCCTATACAAGCCTAGCCATAACAATTCCCTGGCTATTTCTTCTCACACTATTTACTTCCCTGTACCTCTGTCTAAAATAAAGGCAAGAAGTGGAATACTAATAAAAGTTAATACATTAAATAAAATGTATAATCTTGGTATGGCTGTATGCCTGGTGTGCCTGTGAATGTTTGCTGACGGTCTAACCCCATGCCTGACAAGGACAGCATAACAGTCAGATATTCTCTGTACTGCACAACATACATGTCTCTCAAGTGTCAAGCTGTCACAGACTGTAATCACTGTTGCTTAATCCCTCAGTCACAGACCTATCATTGACATGATAATATCAATAGCACAGTTACACTACATCAGTCCACAGTACACCGTGGTAGTTAAATAGGTCTACCTGACATGTAATAGTCATCCATAGTTGTGTACCTGCAGGCATTACTGCTTGGCCCATACTATCCCATGCAGACAGCTTGAGAGGAATGTACATGCTACAGCAGCTATAGGGCACTGTTATCTATAAAGGAAGGGCAGACCTATAGAGTATATTACAGTACTGTTGCAAGCTATATAGCCTATACTGGTATTAATGGACTGTATTTCTCTCTCCCCTCACTCGTTATCTTCACCATCATTTATTATTGTCATACATTGGTTTATAGGTTCATAGGTAGGTACTAGGCTATTGGCCCAAGGGCCTACGTAAGCCTAGCCAATGTGGTTCCCTGGCTTACATCACCCAAGAAAGTTATTTTCCTGTGCAACTATTGAGCAGAGACACAGAAGTGATCCCTGGGGTGTATTTCCTATTTCCCATCCACTCATCAAGATTTTTCTTGAAGAGTGCTAATGAAGAACTTTGCTTTACATAGATGGGTAGCCTGTTCCAGATTATGGGAAGTCTCTGGGACAGGAATCTATCCCTCCAGCATGTCCTGTTTATTGTGGTGACAAGGTTTAGGTCCTTAGAGCGTATAGCTTGGAGGGATTGGGATTTCTTTAGGTGTAGCGTGTCTAACAGCTCTGGGTTTGACAAAGCTTTACATGTTAGGCAGAGATCACCTCGGAGTATGCGATATGCTATGGAGTAAAGCTGGATTTTTTGAGGTGGTCAGTGTAGGGCACTTGTTTGAGGCAAGTAATCCTCTTTGTGATGTACTTCTGTAGCCTTTCCAGCTGCTGCAGATGTCTTGCGAGGTACATTCCAAAAGGGGCATTGTACTCTATAATGGGTCTAATGAGTGTCGAGTAGAGGGGAACAATGACCTCTTTTTTTCCTGGATGAGAACCCTTTTATGATGAGGTGTGCCATGTAGAAGGACTTCCTGACTACTGTGGTGATGTGACTATCAAAGGAGAGACTACTTTCCACCTGGGACCCAAAGTCTCATCACACATTTGGTATTAAGTGGATTGCTGCCTATGTGATAGTTCATGGGTACAGAGTTTTTACCAAAGGGGATGACACTGCACTTTTTGGCATTGAGCTTGAAGCCATGGCTTTGACACCAGGCATCTGTTTCAGTGAGGCCCTTCTGTAGGATGTCCACATCATTTGGGGATTTGACTATGGCTCCTAGTTTGCAGTCATCGGCGAACTTCATTAGCCAGAGGCCTTCTCTGTTAGCCTGTACTTCAGAGAAGTAGATACCAAACAGGAGAGGTTCCAAGACGGAACCCTGTTGTACTCCACTTGTCACCGCTTTGAGGTCAGATTTGGAGTCTGCAACTTTTACAGTGTGGGTTCTGTCAGTGAGCCAGTTGGCAACCCATCTTGTGATGTAGGGACTTATACCTAGTTTAGTGAGTTTAACTATAATTCCAGAATGGGGGATGGTGATGAAAGCTTTGGTGAGGTCAAGATAGGCTGTGTGAACCACCTTACGCTCATCTAAGGCTTTGGTGACTGCCTCAAAGAAGTTGATCAGGTTCAGGAGGCATGATCTGCCTTTCACAAACCTGAACTGGGTGGGATCCAGAGTTTGGAGGTTACCAATGTCTTTGTTTATGAGTTCCATGATGATACTTTCCATGGCCTTGCAGGGTTATGGTTTACTATTAACATATGTTGTTCCCTAAACATTATGTTGGGCCTTCTGTTTTATTATTGTTATGTATTACAATAGTTGCAAAATGACATATCTTGCTGAATTATCTATGTTGTTGGCCTTATGCCGTAACTGTTACTGGCATGCTGTTACTATACTGACTGTTATCTTACTTATTGTTATGTTCTATATACTATGCAATGTTATGTTACTGGGTTATTTGCAATGTACTGGCATGCTGTTATAACTAACTAAATGGTTTGTTCATTACTAACCTATACACATTGAAATACCTCAACACCACAGCTCAACTGGGTAGGCCAGTTTCTTATGACCCACCTACCCTACACCAGCTGGCCATGGCACTGGGTCCCAGCACATCTTGGACAAAAGCTGGTGCTGCCCCCTCTTCTGGTCCTGCATCACCCATAGGTGGAACCACCTCAGGGGATGGGGCCCATCCCTCCTGTGAGTGGGTGTGGAGTGGGGATTGTCACCCAGGATCAGCTACTGGTGATGGTGCACAGGATAGTTCATTGTGGATAAGAACAATGCCTGCCCCAGATTGAGGGCAGACTCACCAACCTGGAGGGGCCTGCCGGCCCTAGCACCCAGCCTTCAGCACAGCCACCTTCAGGGCAGTGAAGCAGCAGTGTTGACTGCCCATGGGTGGGGAGCTGAGTCACACTGCTGTTGTCTGGGGGCATGGGGACCTCTGATTCCACAACACCCTCCCTGCCCAAGGTGTTTACCTCCCTCATGTGTCACACACAACCTCTGCATGCTGTCTTGTCTGTCTTGTCTGTCTTGTCTGTCTGCAGATGCAGCCTCTCTTACCTCCCCACATGTACCTATATCCCTTCTCCAATATTCCCCTCTCTCCTTAAAAAAATACCACCTGTCCCACCAAAAAAAATATATATATCACCTCATACATAGCTCTCCATTTCACACACATGTCCACTCGACATAACTAATTATTACATTAATAACACATTTATGTTGCCCTCAGCCTTCTCTCTGGAGTGTGAGGCTCCAAATTCCAAATTCATGTAAAACCTGCACAGCTATTGTTGTTGAAGAAATGGAGAGCTATGGTCCTTTCCTACACCCATCCTGCACATCCCTACCTGCCTTTCAGTATGTTTTTCCCCTTGCTTGCCACCATTTCACTACTTTCCTATCACCCTTTTTTCTTTTCTTTTTTTATTTTTAGTGAGGATTTAAGAGGAGCTAAGTGGAGAGCAAACCAGCTTAAAACTGCTTAAAAGTACCTTAATCATCTTATGTGTTACTGACAGTGTTAGGCACATCTGCAAAACAATCAGCCCTGCCACATCTCAAACTCAAGCCCCTGTCAATTACTGCATAGTGCTTTAGCCCACTAGGCCACTCAGCTCTGAGCTGCAACAGCTGTTTCCACCAACATATCCTGATTGCCACTGACACACAACAAGTACATATAATGGAGAAATTGGCAGTGCACTTGGGACTGTGATGCAGACACTGCACCAATACACAGCCAAATAAATATTAACAGTTGTACATGAGGCCTGGGATAGCAGGTATAGCTGTCAACTGTACAGACTGTTGCAGAATGTCCACAGTTCTGCCCCCTAGTTTTGGCATGGTTTCACAAAAACATGTCTGCCTGCTAAAGTACTGACATGTCATTAAAGACTAAGGTCAGTAAATCATGACAGACATTTGAGTGTCAAACCTCATACCTATCAGAAAACACATGCTAATGCAATTCATGTGTCACAGACTGTATGCATGGACATATATCTTGCAAATACACTCACTGTAGCTGTGACTCAGTAGCTCAGTCTGTTAAATGCCATGCATGCACTACATTTTGCCACCCAGAGTCCTAAGTTCAAATCCAGTGTGTTGCACTTCAATTACATTCTTAGGAATACAGCAAATAATGTCTGAGACATGCAATTTTAACCAAAGCAGGTTGCTGCTACTGAATTAACTGCTACACATGTTAGTAAGTCAAATGCTTTTAGGTAGGGACACAGAACATATTCGTATAGCCTACCTATATGTTGCCTACTACTCTCTGACTGGCACTGTTACATAACAGATCTACCTTATGCACATGCAGTAACTGGACTGTTATGGGTGCCCTCACCCTGGTTTTGCTGTGACAACAGAGCTGACACTGCCCCCTCAGTGACATATACAGCTTGCTGTCCTCCAACATGTTCACACTCTCCACTATGAGTCCCAGGCAAAAAGCAACAGCTGCAGGCTGCAAAATATGCATCTGTGTGTTACAGTACCTGCTACAGACCTACCATACCTCATAACCCCATAGATCAAGGGATCCACACAACACCCATACATAAAGGGGTGGGGGACAAAGGTCAAGCAACAGTGACATGTGTCACAGTCTGCCCCTACAAACATGCATAGCTGACAGTCCAGCAGCTACTGCAGCAACATGCATATTCTGATGGGTATGATGTCTGACACACATGTTTCTTCTCCATTACTGACCTCAACCCACAGTGTTTAACACTTAACTGCCAGATAATCATAAAGTCATTTGACAATGGCCAAACATAGCATGGAGAAGTGTGGCCATACCTCATAAACCTCAACAGTGGACAGTATTAATACCTACCCTGTGCAATGCTGTAGACTCCACACCTCATCAATGTCCATCTCACAGACTAAGAAAGGGGCTAAGGCCCACATGAAGGCCTTAAATATTGCACTGTTGTGCCATGTCATTGGCTAATGAAAGTGCAACCCAGCTGTTCTGAATGCAATTAGCAAGTCTGAGTCATGGATTGGTGCACAGGCAATTACCTGTAATGAGCATTACCTACAAAAGGCAAGCAACTGCCTATGGGAAAAAGGTCTGAAACTTACTATACCAAGACAGACTGTGATTTTCCAAGCAGAATTTCTTCACAGAAGGGTTATGTTACTCTGACAGGTATGTAATACATGTCCCCATGTAATGGGATGCAGATGGTAGGATGCAGTTATGGGGAATAGGGATTACAACAGTAGGGCTGTAGTACATCTCTGGGAATGACATGTAGTTGATACCATGCTGCCCAGCAGCTACAGGCATACCTCTCAACTGTGACTGCTGTGACTTACATCACAGCTGTGGCCTCTCGCTTCCTCCTACAATGGTTGGCTCCTGTGCAAATTCTACTGGATTATCTGTTAGACATATTGACAGTAAGCAAGGGTGGAAATAACTGTCATATTACATGATGTACTGTCATTCAGCCCCTCAAAGTCTGTGAATGTCACACAGGAATTGTTCAGACATTGTAAAAGTGTCCATGACTGTCCCTGATGTACCCTGGCTAGGTCACAGTTTAGTCGACGTTTGTATGCCATTGCTTGAGAGCTATGGCTAACATACCTGGCAACTCCCTACAGCAGGAAGTCAGGTCATAGCCAGTATTACTGAGGGGACACAGGCCAAACCTCAGCAACAGAGTGTACATATTGGTGATAAAAAGTAAGAGTATGAATAGAGTAACCGATATTATTGCAGCATGACTATTTTCCTGAGGGTTCTGGTGTATGGCAACCAGATTCTCTGTATTCTGAGAACAACCATCAATTATTGGCCAGACGTCCACAGGTTTGTGCCAAAAGAATCACATATATCAGGCGCATGTACACAATTGGCAAATATCTGTGTACTGGAAAAGTATGACGCCTACAGGGAGGATAGACAACAGCAGGTTTGCATTGCTGTCTGTCATTGTCATTGTGGCACAGTGATGTTGCTGGACTGTCCTTATATACTTGTAATACACACCTATGTGTTTGACAGTGGCCGTATGACACAGTAGTGGGACTTTTCCCACAGGGGACACACAACAGTAGGTGGCATTGATGGGAGTGGAGACATACAACACACTCTGTCACGGCACACAGGGACACAATTGGTATTGCAACTATGTTGGTGATAGCGACATACATAGTGTGTTGATAGACTGTGGGGCATGATGTGGGAGGTGGCAGTGGATAGTGCAGGGCAATTTTGATGTGCAGGGTCTGTACATAGTAGATATCAATATATCTGGTCCAGTGATGTGTTCCCCTCTTGTTGTCTTTTAGAAAGGATATATCGAAGGAGGCACTCCCCCATTTTCAGAGGCTGAAAATAATGTTACCATGGATGGCCTCAGACTGCATCACAACATTCTGCTGCCCAGGACTCACCACAATAATGACCAACATGGTGACCTTGTCACAGCAGTCAACCATGTAGGGCTACAGCACAGAACCTATGAACAGGTCCAACACCGGGCCACAGATATGGTCAATGCTGCATGGTAGAGGGCTGCCACTGTGACCAGGGACTGTGCTGCCACTGGTGGAGGACCCGCAGCAGAACAACCAATCTCAGCAACAGATGAATTCCTGGCAAACCTGGGAACAACCACCAGCTCCCAAGCATCAATCACCCCACACATTGTGGAGGTGAGTGCCACAGCATCCACAGCAGAGGAGCATCTTGGTCAGCTTCTTGTGTTCATCAGTGTAATACTCTATCAGTCATTGTGGCAGCATTTGGATACCAGTAAATGGGTGTCAGGTCTATCTGCATGAGGTGGGTTTGGTTTTAACGCCC
Organism: Protopterus annectens; assembly: GCF_019279795.1. NCBI lineage: Eukaryota > Metazoa > Chordata > Ceratodontiformes > Protopteridae > Protopterus > Protopterus annectens. Next base: position 93,979,165 of record NC_056740.1, read on the forward strand.
AGTTGTGCACACATACTGAGAATGTCAGCAATGTAGGAGGTATCACATTAGCTACTAGACATGTTGATATCTGCACATATTACCCTGTAACAATGACACATTTGCTATTGCTGACAACATGTCTTCCTCACATTTCCAGAGGTACATCAGGTGTGGCCAGAGTCCAAGGTTCTGCACTTTGTAAGTGTGTTACTTTTGTTATATGGATCATATATACCCTAAGAATGTTAATGGCTGACATTTTGCCCTAGGCACAACTGTTATGCTTAACCAGAGTACAATACTTGTATGTTCAATTTTGGAGGGGTTAACTGACATCCATTGAATGGGTAATCACAGTTGTGTATTTGCAGGAGCAGTAACTCATTTGCACTTCTTTTTGAGAAGGTCTATGCAGTCTAATATACAGGAGGCAATCACTCACGGATGCCTATTCACACATAATATGGAGATGGTACATACCTGAAGCAGTGATACTAGAACTGACATAATATGCTCAGGATGGGTGCATTGTGTTTTAGGTGTAGGTCTTTCACATACACTGACATATGGCTTAT
>NC_056740.1:93984721-94012221 GCF_019279795.1 Protopterus annectens
GATTAGACTAAGTGTTTTTCTGTGATGTTAGAACTGTACTACTGAATTATTTTAAGAATTTCTCTGTGATCTCTGAACTATTGACTAGCACTGTGTAGTAAAAAGAATTGTCTTGTGTTTTGACTATTTATTATTAAATATTTTTAAACCCTTTCAACTGTGGCTGTTTTTGTAGAGATAATTTAAGCTCTTTAGAGTACTTGCATGCCTTTGGTAAAATTGTACAAAGCCACTCCTATAGCTTTAGCCCTGGGATATACTATCAATTGGATAATAATATTGTACAGTAATAATTGGACACCCTTTTAAGGGCCTTTGAGTAGCTGATAAATAGTTGGTGGTGGCAACTGGTACTACCGTATAGTCTGGGAAAGGAGGCACACCTGGAGAACCTGTGCCAACCTTCCCCAGGAGTGTCTGTGTGGTTATATAGACTCTTCTCAAAGTGTATGTGTGTGTGTGTGTGTGTGTGTGTGTGTGTGTGTGTGTGTGTGTGTGTGTGTGTATGTGTGTGTGTGTGTGTGTGTGTGTGTGTGTGTGTGTGTGTGTGTGTGTGTGTGTGTGTGTGTGGGCAGGGACATGAAGCACTGGTTGGACAGAGAGGGTGCTGGATGTTTTAGCTTGCCCACTAGGCTGAGATCTGGACCCTATAGCTGTGCCAGTAGGGAGTCTTATTGGGGACCTGGAGAGCAAGGGAGTGATCAGCCCTGGACTGACTGTGATCTCTGTGTGCTCTTAAGGGAAATTGCACTTTACGGTGTGTATTTGTTTTCCTTTCCTCCAATATGAGACTCCCCTCACTGGTGTTAGTGGTGAGGATTGAGGCTTCTTGATTGCTGGACCAGGGCACAGGTGTCACAAGTTGTATGAAAGGTTGGACACTTAAGAGGGAGAAAAGGATCTGTGCCAATTGGCTAGACAGAGGGACCAAGCTAGGAAAGATGTGCAGCAGGTAAGGGTGATAAAGGATAGTGAGGGAAACATACTCACAAGTGAGAAGAGTGTGTTGAGCAGATGGAAAGAGTCCTTTGAGTGGCTGATGAAGAGAATGAGAGAGAGAGAATGTTGAATGTTGTGGGGATAGTGAATCAGCAAGTGAAACAGATTAACAAGGAGGAAGTAAGGATAGCTATGAAGAGGATGAAGAATGGAAAGGCCCAGATGACATACCAGTGGAAGCATGGAGGTGCTTAGGAGAAATGGCAGTGGAGTTTCTAACCAGATTGCTTAATGAAATCTTGGAAAGTCAAAGGATGAGAAACTGATCAGTCACAGTTTGAAGTTATGGGAAAGAGTACTGGAAGCTAGATTAAGAAGAGTGGTGATGATTAGTGATCAGCAGTATGGTTTTATGCCAGAAAAGAGCACTACAGATGTGATGTTAGCTCTGAGAGTGTTAGTGGAGAAACATAGAGAAGGTCAGAAGGACTTGCATTGTGTCTTTGTAGACCTGGAGAAAGCATGTGATAGGGTGCCTAGAGAGGAGTTGTGGTATTGTATGAGGAAGTCAGGAGTGGCAGAGAAGTATGTAAGTGTGGTACAGGATATGTACGAGGGTAGTGTGACATTGCTGAAGTTTGCAGTGGGAGTGACAGATGCATTTAAGGTGGAGGTGGTATTATATCAGGATCAGCTCTGAGCCCTTTGTTATTTGCAATGGTGATGGACAGGTTGACAGACAAGATCAGACAGGAGGCCCCATGGACTATGATGTTTGCAGATGACATTGTGATCTGTAGTGAGAGTAGGGACCAGGTTGAGGAGACCCTAGAGAGGTGGATATATGCTCTAGAGAGGAGAGGAATGAAGGTCAGCAGGACTATGACAGAATATATCTGTGTGAATGAGAGGGAGGATAGAGGAATGGTGAGCATGCAGGGAGTAGAGGTGATGAAGGTGGATGAGTTTAAGTACTTGGGATCAACAGTTCAGAGTAATGGTGAATGTGGAAGAGAGGTGAAGAAGAGAGTACAGGCAGGATGGAATGGGTGGAGAAGAGTGTCAGGAGTGATTTGTGACAGACGGGTACCAGTAAGAGTGAAAGGGAAGGTCTACAAGAGGGTAGTGAGACCAGCTATGTTGTATGGGTTGGAGATGGTGGCACTGACAAAAAGGCAGGAGTCAGAGCTGGAAGTGGCAGAGTTAAAGATGTTAAGATTTGCACTGGGTGTGACAAGGATGGAGAGGATTAGGAATCAGTATATTAGTGGGTCAGCTCAGGTTGGACGGTTTGGAGACAAAGTCAGAGTCGAGATTGCATTGGTTTGGACATGTGCTGAGGAAGGATGCTGGATATATTGGGAAAAGGATGCCAAGAATGGAGCTGCCAGGTAAGATGAAAAGAGGAAGGCCTAAGATAAGGTTTATGGATGTGGTGAGAGAGGACATGCAGGTGGTTGGTGAGACAGAACAAGATGCAGAGGATAGGAAGAAATGGAAACAGATGATTCACTGTGGCAACCCCTAACGGAAACAGCTGAAAGAAAAGAAGAAGAAGAAGAAGCCAATTGGCTGCTGAACCTGATTCAACAGTCCAGCACCTCCCTGATATTTTGTACGAGGGATTTCCTGGCTGTGTGCTGAATGTAATATATGACTTATACCTAGCAAGTGTACAGATTGTAATAGACTGTATATAGTTTTACATCATATGTATGGTACATAGCATTGTAATTTACTGGTAAATCATCATATATTGACGTTAGGAAATGATGACACACATTTGAGTTACTGACAACATACATACCAGGAAACCTAGGCTACTGCACGACCTGATGTTCTCTGAACTTTCTACAGTTCTCTGTCCACTAGTTAAACCTTCTCCTTATATTTGGGCCTTTGTCTCACTACTGTTCATGGGTTTGTCCAGATTTCCTGCTCTAAGTAGTGGTAGGTATACTGTGACTGGGTTACATGATGTAACACATCACACACATGGTGACAGTCTTCACACCTCTGACTGTACATGTTTTGCAGAATGTACAGCATTCCACCCCATATGTCTGTTCTGGTTCTCAAACAGTTCTGTTTTTCTGGTAATATACTACTACATGGAGCACACTGACTTGTTGTCCATACTCACACAGTTACGTGATGATCTTTACATCTTGCTGCTTCTCTGACTTGTTGCAACCTGCTGTTATACTAGCCTCCTTCTTGGTTACTCAGAGCATGTATAATGTCTGTAGGTTTGGCCCTCTGTCCCTCCATTGTCTCCAGCTTTGTTCAGCTTTCTTGCAGTAACAGATTGTGACATATTGACAGTGTGTGAAACTCATGCCATAGGAGTACCTCACATGCAAAAGTTGTAGGTGCAGCCAACTTTAAACCATGAACACCATCAATCATGCTAATGCACTTAGCCCACTGAGCCACAACAGCCACCAGAAAGTGAGTTTTAATTCCTCACATTATCATCAGCAGACAGACATGCACACATTAACACCTGCATATTGTGGAAAATAGGACATGTAGCCAGGTTGTCTGGGACAGCCCTGAAATTGTGAGGTCTGCTGATATATCCTTGCAAACATATTCTCTGTTACTACAGTTGTATGTGAGCACTGATGTGTTGGGGGTAGGGGATTTTAGTATTGAGAGTCATGCATCTGTCCTATGACTCTGCTGTTAGGCACTTCCTTTACATACTACCGTGGGTTTTACTGCCTTATGCCCTGCTGCATATTATAGAGCAGTCACTATTGGACAGTGTACCCATTGTCCCACACAGCTGTTTGTTCTCTGCAAGTAGCCCAGTTGCCCATTCTATTCCCTTGCATAAATGCAGCAGGCCCATACATATGCAGATGGTATTGCTGACCTACATCCATGTGTCCGATGCCCTACTCCCACCAGATGTCCCATACATATACCCCATACATTTCTTGTAAAGGAGAGTGACTTATCTTGTGCACACAGCGTTTATGATACATGTTTTCCAGGGCTGACTCTGTCTTATGCATGCAGTACACAGCCAATACATGGTAAGATACAGGTGGTGTGGTGTGGCTGGCATCCATTTTAGTATGTATGTAGTCAGAGTAAGGTGTCAGTCACTAGGACCCTAGGTTGTCAGTGCATGTGCTATCCATTGCCTCTTTGCCAAGGCCAGGGCATACTGGGCATGCCTATGTCTGCCTACAGGGACAGGCTCAAGGGGATCCTTTTCTGAGTTCCTCTGTAGGTCTGACTGTGGGGACCTTGGCACTGGTGGGGTGCTGTGTGTCCCTTCCCTGTGATGATCGTTGCACAGCTGTTTTTACAGGATCATATTGTGTATGAAGGCAAATTCACTGAATATCTGTGCACATGTTGATAGAGAGTACGGCAGGGCTCCATCAGATATATCAAGGCACCGGAACCATAACTTGAGCAGCCCAAACACACACTCCATGATGTTCCTAGTTTTTTTGTGCCTCATTATGGCATTATTCTGTAGGTGTGTGTGCATTTCTGATGGGTGCCATCATCCATGGTTCCAGTGCATAGCCAGCATCTCCCCACCAGATGGCTGTATTGAATGTTCCCCCTGGCAAACGTCTGATACAGCTGTGATGCCTGTCAGATTATGGGAGTTGTGATAACTGCTAGGGCTGTCAGCACACACATTCATGGTGATGCCCTAGGCATTCCACATGACCTGGCAGTTGATGGAGTGATACCTCTTGCGGTTGACATAGACTCTACCCTCCTCACCAGATGGTGCTTTAATGTGTACATGAGTACAATCTATGGTACTGAATACCTCAGGGTAGTGTGCCAAATGGTAGAAGGGACTCATACTGCTGGCCCTCTTCTCGGGTGTGCAGGGTAAATAAATGTGCTCACTGGGATGTGTTTGCACGGCAGCCAGGAACTGGTGGAGTACCCTGGATGCAGATGAATGTGAGACCCCCATCATGTCCCCAGTTTGTCTTTGAAAAGTACCTGTAGCTAGTATTCTAAGGGCTACACATACCTTTTTTTCCACTAGAACGGGTTCTCCTCTGTTGGCTCAGGGTCTGAGTTGAGGGTGGGTGAACTCAGTGAGTAGTTGTAGTATGTCCCTGTCCACCCTGTAGCGGTCTACAATCTCCAGCTCATGTAGCTCCTGGAAGGTTACCCTGGGCCTGAACACTCTTCTCCTTCTCAGTCTGGACCTATTGTCAGTGGCAGCATCAGCACTGACATCAGCCTTTAATACATACAGATATAGCAGAGCAGCAGCAGCCCCTAGCATTCTGTCAGTTAAAATTCCCAAGTCTGTACTCCAATGGTGCAGTGTATGGGGGAAAAAATCAGATTGTAGGGTGTATGCATACTTTATAGTGCTCTTCTGCAGAGGCAGCCTATCTGATTGGCTAACTACAATGCACTCCACCTGCCGGGTACATCATTGAGAACTTTGAATGGGCCACTGTAAGTGGAACAGGGGTTATTAGTATTTTCTACATGACTGGCTTTCCCAGGCAATTTCCCTTTTTTTTTTTTTTTAAACTACTGTCCCTGCTAAGCACTGTGGCGAGGCAGGCAAATCTACGCTGCAGGTATAAACAGTGCTCAACAGTCTAGATACACCGCCCCCCCCATACATGGGCATACTTAGCATAGCTCAAACCAGCTAAAATATATACCCAGTAGCTAAACAAAGCTTAGCAACACTCGACACACACACCCTGCTTAGCTGAGAGGCCTGCCATGGAGAAGGGTGCTACTGAGCTCCAATCAGCTTAAACATATAGTGACACACCCCCTTTTGACATCAGCTAGCTCTTCTGTGGACACTAACATGGTTCTGGTCCTCCACGGATTTTATCTGTGGAGATAGTAGCCCTTTTTTGCTATTCTGTAACCCCAACTCATTTGCATACAGATCCGTGCACACAACCTGGATACTTCACTATTCCAGGGCCTACATCCTTAGCAACCACTGAAATCTACCATTGTACATACTCCATGCAGGGCCCTGTAATGCATTATCCTCACATATTTCTTATTTTTACTTTTTATACTTTTTAATATTTCACAAAAACGGCACTCCAAGGCAAAATACACCCAAATAATCCAAAGAAAATGCCCAGGCCAGGAGATCCAGGACAGTTCAAAATACATTTAATAGCAGGCAACACAGTAAAGTAAGACCATAAAATGCTGACAAACACTCACAAGTATTTTTTGTCACTCAGTACATGACTTCATTAGATGCGGAACTGGAATTAAATAAATTAAAATATCCTTAAATAAACTGCATAATCATGTTAAAAATATAGCCATTCAGTAAAATTCCATTAATTCTTTTGGAATGTTACTGAATGGCTATATTTTTAACATAATTTACTGTGTTGCCTGCTGCTAAATGTATTTTGAACTGTCTGGAATCTCCTGGCCTGGACATTTTCTTTGGACTTTTTTAATATTTTTTTTTGCATAATGACACATTTACGTGCTGCTGGGTGCTACTCAAATGTAATATGAGTATTAAAAAAATATTTATTACACTATTTTGCATGATTTTTTTGATACACAGGGCATAGGTTTGCACATAACTATGCCTATTATGCAATTCCTGACTTTCTAAATGAGCTTTTACAGCCCCTCTTCCATTTTTATTTTTTTGTACACGGATATTTTCCATGTACACTTCAGACACCAACACGGGGTTTGCAGGATTGCCTATCTGCTTGCTGGATCTCTCCAGCACCCTCATTTTCATGCAATTCACCTGCTTATGAGGTGATTTGCATGCCACAGACACTTCCCATGTCCGCACGCTAGTGCATGCCCCTCTGCTCTGTTTACTGGATCACACAGCAGTTTACTTCCGTGTAAGCTCCATGCCACTATGCTACATGGAAAATCACTCCGTGTAGGTTTTATTGAATTCCCCCTTCCTTCTGTCTTAACACTCCTGCTTAATCCCACCATTTTTCCTTTACCATGTCACTAATCTTCTACTTCCTTTCCACCTTCAATTTCTTACCTCTGTCTTTGACACACAGCTTTTTCTTAGCTCATTTCTATCAATAGCACAACATGACACAATTATATTACTACATATTCCACAGGTAGTTACTATGCATGTAGTCCAGAAGACTATAAATGAGTGTAACACAGATTCACCAGTTAGGTGACTTGCTTAAGGTCACATGGAAGGCAAATGAAGGCTGAGGGAATCAAACCCAAACCAAATTAAGTGGATTGATAATAGCATATAGTATTAGTCCTCTCTACCACCTACCAGAGTGCCATGTTTTCTTGTAGGTACAATATGAAACCACTAGCAAACCTTCCTCTTCCTTTCTGTTGCACTATAACATACTCTTCCAAAACCTCTACCTACATGTAATACAACCTACTAAAAATTTCAACTTTCAAATCTCCATCCACATGAACAATTCTTGACTTTTCTGCCCATCACTATAATTCTTATGTTTATTCTTTGTAAATATTTTATGTCTAGATTCTATACCATTTTTTATAGTTGTATAACCATTGTAACTGCGCATTTTGTGACATTCATTATGGATTTATATTATATTTGTAGTCTTTGTGGAACTTTTCTCCCTGGGCTGCCACTGAAAATCTTGTTCTTCTGCCCAACTGTACCTTACTGGTAAACAAATACTAATAAATAAATAAATGCACTTTTTATCATTCAGTTTAAGCTAATTTTCCTTACACTAGATAAGCTCTTTCTGAACATTGCAGATCTCTGAGAGGGTTTAGACAATTACAACCAGTTTACAAACATCTGCAAATCTGGTTAACCAAAGGTCCTGGTTATCATTTCTCTGATCTGAGAAGCAGATGCCAAACAGGAGGTGACCCAGTACATAAACCAATGGGACTCCACTGAGTACCTTAGCACTATTTGAAAAAAAAACACCTGCCATATGAACTATGTGGGCTCTGTCTTTCAGCCACTTAGATATGCATGTCAGCACATAATGATCTATGTTTAGGGATGTCAGTTTCCTTACAATTTTGGCATGATGTATGGTATCAAATGCATTGCCTAGGTCAGGATAAATAGTATGAACAGCATGACCATTTTTGGCAGTTTGTGTAGTCATCAAATAGAAATTAACAAGGTTTAACAGACCTTTTCTCCCTTTGACAAAGCTAGATTGTTGGGGGTCAAGCCCAATGATATTCTTCATATCATAAGTAATGAGATTGAATGCTATGTTCCATAGCTTTACAGATCAGACTTGTAAGGATAACCAGCTTGTAATTTCCTGGGTGTGAGATAGGGCCACCCTTGTGGAGGAGCACAAACTCATCACTGCACCGGGTTTTTGGAATATTGCCTGTGATTAGGCTTAGGTTAAACAGGTTAAGGAAAGGTTTAGCAAGAGGCTTCTTAATGTTGTTTTATGGAGATCAGAGATCTGTGGAGGAGTTTGTGTTTTGCTTGACTGTTTGTTTAATAACACCCATTTCTTAATAACACCCGTTCTTTGGTGACAATATGGGGCATAAAGGATTCTGGTATGAGTAGTGTTGGAATAGTTGTTTCATAGGTGAAGCTTAGGGAGAATGTGTTTTCTAGTATGCTTGCTTGCATGAGGGGGTCCCTTTAAGGAAAAGTTCAGACTACTTTTGAATGCTGTTTCTTAGTTTTCTGACTAAAGAAAGATTTGTAGTTATTCTTTGCTTCAGAAGATTATCTGCATTCACGATTCACATTATTGCTCGTTATAGTGCTTTTCGCTTTCTTGGTGATATCAACACTTACCCCAAAGTAAGTTCTGAACAGCTGATACGTTTACACTTTATGCATAGCTGATACAGCTCAAGAGTTATGAACACGAGTTTCAAGTATAGTCTGGGAAATAGATTCTCTAAAAAATTAGCTCAGCATTCACTATTATTCAGAAGGGGGAAGTTAGCAGCCACCACTACTGACTTCCTCCCCAGTGAATGAATTAATTCTGATTCCGGAATTTATTATGAACTTTGTCCTTGATTACTTTTTGCTCATTTGATTTTCTGTCTTGCAGAGTTGTTTTTTTCAAATATTTGATACAGGTCTCATAGAAAACTACATCACTCAAAGCATCATGATATCTGATAGAGCTATTTTTAATGAGTAGGATGATCTTAATTTCCTAGTAGGATTATACTATCTTGAATATTTATTTAGACTTAGCTGTGGTCTGGATATGTCATGAAGGTAATTAAAAGCAGAGCTTAATTGTAAGTAGCATAGACATTTTCCCGCTATTGCAAGTTATATATAATTGTTCTGTGACACAGAGGTAAATGCTTGACACAAGGCATATTATCAAGTGCATTGAAGTAAACCTAACTGCTTACGAGCTAGCCAGGCATGATGGCAGCCAGAAGAAAGCATGTGCAGCTGCCATTCTTTCTAATGACCACATTAATGGCTCCTTATTTGAGAAATAGTACTCATACCTCGGGAAACAGGATGTCATTGTACTCATTGTCATTCTGGAAAATCATAATTTGCAGAAACTTGTTGGAATTTATATTTACTCCTTGCAAGTTATAATTCTCTGTGAGGATACCTTTATATTAGTAGGTAGTGGTGAACACTTTGTTGGAAGTCATGTGTCTAGGAAATTAGCTTTTTCACTGGGTGAACCTCCACTAAATTGACCCCTAGGACCTCATGCAGACTTATCTCCTAAAACAACTGCTGTTTGTCCCAAGTAAAACTAATGCAAAGTCTGACAGACATAATTTTATTTACTGGGTCTTAAATCATGACCCTTCAAAATAATTGTATAATGGGTAAAATGGCCTGATGCTTTAAGTAACCATCACACCATTAATTAATAATTATGGGAAAATGAGTAAAATGTAGACAGTATGGATTGTGGGTCATTTGAAGTTATTTATAACATTTGGAAAGCAAGACTAAAATAAGTGTTCTATAATAAGATTTTTAATTTGGCAGAGATAATGCCAAAATATGTCTATGATTGTTGCAATAAGCCTGGTTTGGGGGGAATAATTCTGGAATCTGTGTTTTGCCTGATGAAGTACATATATTTAAGTGAGCTAACTGAATTATATACATTTTGTGAAAGTGTCAGTAATGTAAATAATATAAATTTGTTTTTGCTGAAGTGATTTAAAAACATATATAATGTACAATGTATATGGTATAATTAAAGGATCCCAACTCTTTTAAATTGGTGCCATGGGATCTTTTACATCCACCTGAGCTACCACCAACTCAAACAGATGGGACCTTGGTTTAACATCTCATCTGAAGGATGAGACACTCAGGAGTGCAGCACCCCACTTATGCTCACTGCAGTGTCAGCAATCAATCTATTTTCTTCAGTAGAGCAAAATAACAGTTTACTGCTTTTTAAGATAATTATTTTCCAACACATTTTATGAATCTGTTTGCTGAAGACATCCAAGCTAATGAGGTGCTCTTTGCATGGGTCGTTTGACGTCTCCACTTTTAAGTAATTTATTTATTAACCAGCTAAGTGAACCAATCATTCATAATCCCTTTTCAGGCATGACCTGTGTCATAAGGGTAAGATTAAATTCAATATACATGGACTGCAAAAATTATTAGTATCTTTCTGTGAGACGGAAAGAAAGCAAAGCAGCTGGGGATGGGAGATGGTGGAAACATGCAGACATGGGTCAATTTGGAATAGGGGGTTTTGGCTCAGCTTGTATTGGTCTGCAAACAGATTGTCTGGTTCTTTTCTATGGACCTATGGACTTAAATTATATGAAAAGCAACTGAGGTCAGGACTGAACCTTAGCCAATGAAAGAGTGAGGCAGAAACATTGACCCCTGTGCCAACATGCTGTTCATTTAATGTCTGAAATCTCTTTAATATTGTAGACATATAAGCCAACAAGACAGAAGAGAAAGAAGAGAAAGAAAACATTCACAATGGATCTAACTAGACTTGGATAACCAAGATTGTTTAATGCTTTCTGTATATAAGAATCTGGCATTTATAACAATCAATGAATAGCACAGATATCACAAAGTAAAAACAGTGGCTAGCCACCTTCCAAATTACAAAATAAAGATATAGCTTCACTTTTGTATGGGTCACTACACTCTTGAGAACAATTATAGTTAATGGTTGGACATGAGTAGGCTCAGCTTTCTTTTTTTATTGATTTCCACTAGTGCAGAGTCCTACTTGCTATGTCTACTACATCTAATCCATTTGCAAAATCCGTCACCAGCTATATAATCTATTCCACTTCTGCACTGACACGTATTCATCCTTCTCTGCTGGTTGTTCACTTTCTAGGTGATTTTGCCAGTAAAATATTATTGGACCATTATTTGTTTTCATATAGGTTTAATGGTAGCTCTAATGGAAAACTTTTGAGCCAGAGTATGCAAAAGTCCAACAAAAGCAAACAAATTTAGCTCTAAGAACATAGTAACATGTATCGTCGCAAGCTTTCACACTAAAAGTGTCTAACCTAGTGGATGACTTTTAGTTGGAAAGCTTGTGACAATAAACCTTTTAGGCTTTTGGAGTTGTTTTTTTTTTCTTTCCTTGCCATCATTTTTCCTATATTCATGTTTATCCTAAGTAGCATGTATAAGGCATGTAAGAGGAGCTCAATATGTAGGCATACAGGGTTCTTCTCATACCGCCTTGATATACTTTGTGTCTGTACTGGTCTAACAACATACAACATGACAATGACTTCTATCCACCATTAAGTATCACTTTTGAAGCAGAATCTCAACAAAACCTCCACAAAAAGATGGGCAGTAGACGTCTGACTGCTCATTCCTCTTTCTTCTGGTTAGGTCCCCGTGTGCCAAGTCCACTACTCAAGCCCAATCATTTGGACTGCAGTGAAGGTGTTATTCTTCTCTAACATGGAGCTGGACCATTTTCACCTTTGAAACATTGGTTGTTCTTGCACAGAAATACTGTTACACCTACAATTAAAATGAGGCATTCAGAGACAGCAGACATAATTGTATTTTAACAGTTTTCTACCATCCAAGGCCAGAAAAATGATTCTGATGTTTCTTCTAAAAGAAAACAATTCTTCTAGGTCATCTTGGTGCTTAATTTTGTGAATCCATGTCCCAGTCATCTGACATTACAAATGTTAGTGACTGTGTACTCCCAGGGAGTCAGATGTAAAAAAGTGACAATTCAGCTGTGACACCCATGCAGAAACCTAGCTTTTCACATTGAATGCTGCCCGACTAAACTTGAAGAGTCAGGACTTTTGCAGTTACTGGGTTTAGGCAGGCTTCACTTCTACTGCTGAGGTACTTGTTTGATTTTTTTTAGGGGACAGGTAAATTCATCATTCCTTTGTCAGAGGCACATGTGCCATTATTGGATCTCATTGGCCTTACTGACAAATTACTTCTCTTGCATTTGTTCAGAAAGTCAAGCTTCATTTGGGAGGGCTTCTCTGAAACTTAGTTCCAACTGCACCTTCTATCATGTGCTGCATATAATTTTGCAGATCTGAAGAGCAAAGGTACTTCTGGGAGATTTCTTTAGTTCCTATAACCTACTACCTGTACCTACTCAATCACCCTCTGTCCTTCATGATCAGAATGATCTCATCACATGACCTTTTGACCAACATCAGGTAACTTCCCCTCAAATATTTTCTGATCTCAGCTGAGAAGAGCTGTAGCTCCTCTATCATCTGAATTTCACCAGCTGTTTCTTAATGCAGGTTTTCTGTGGTTTGCTTGAAGCCTGATGTGACTTTCCTTATCTGATCTTCAGAACTGCGCACACTAATAAGAATGTGGTCTGACCAGGTATATTTTGAGTGGAAGCATAACTTCTTTGCTCATAGAATCTACCATCAAGGATGCATTCTGGCATTGTTTTGCAGCTGCTGCTACCCTCTCAATCTGCTCCTAGTGATCCAAGTCAAGTGTGAGTTACAACCCCAGTTGCTGTTTCTGCTGTGTCACCATCAGCTCAACTCCCTGATGCTAGATCATATCAGGGATGTTGCGACCTAAGGGAAGTACTTCACACTTGTTTGCACTGAATCTCTATTGCTCTAACTTTCTTGGAGTGGTTACCGGATGGTCTGATCCTTTTCTCTAGCCCCTCAGGTATGTCTGAGACAAGCACAATCAGAAATACTGCACCCAGGTCATCTGCAGTACTCCATTTGTCAGTTCCCCATTGAATTTGAGGAAGCAGATATCCTCATAGAAGGCGGTTTGAGCTTTGCTGAGTGTGTAGGTAAACTTTTGTGGAAATATTATTGTATAATTAGCACAATAATGAGAACCATAACATCAAAAGATGATAGTGTGAAGATTCCACCTTAATAAAACAACAGGTAGACCAGTTACAGAATATTAATTAGTTTATGCAGGTATACTGTAGATCTGACATTTAAATCATAAAATGAGCAAAAATATTTCACTAGGAATCGTAAAAACCAGAAGCACATGAAACATGAAGAAAGATTGATTAAAAAGTGTTACATTATTTTAAGTATGTTACAAGTAAATATGGCATGGCTTAATTTGGGTATATAAAACCCTAAGGAAGGAGGCTAATGAATGCACATTAGGACTCACATTCTTAAAGCATGATAAGAATACAATAAATAATTAAGCACTGCTCAACTTGGAAAGTATGAGGAAGAAAAGAAGCAAAAATTACTTTCAATTTAGGGCCAAATGTAAATGGAATATGGTAGTACCAGAAATTAGACATGCGAAGAACAACTTAAACACCACCTAACTTCCTCATGGCTATGTTCATGCTACAACTAACTTCCTCACAGCTATGGTCATGCAACACTTAACTTCCTCATGGCTATGCTCATGTTACAACTAACTTCCTCATGGCTATGGTCATGCAACACCTACCTTCCTCATGGCTATGTTCATGCTACAACTAACTTCCTCATGGCTATGCTCATGCAACACTTAACATCCTCATGGCTATGTTCATGCTATATCTAACTTCCTCGTGGCAATGTTCATGCTATACCTAACTTCCTCATGGCTATGTTCATGTTACAACTAACCTTCTCATGGTTATGTTCATGCTACACCTAGCTTCCTCATGGCTATGTTCATGCTACAACTAACTTCCTCACGGCTATGGTCATGCAACACTTAACTTCCTCACGGATATGTTCATGCTACAACTAACTTCCTCACGGCTATGCTCATGCAACACTTAACTTCCTCATGGATATGTTCATGCTACAACTAACTTCCTCACGGCTATGCTCATGCAACACTTAACTTCCTCATGGCTATGTTCATGCTACAACTAACTTCCTCACGGCTATGCTCATGCAACACTTAACTTCCTTATGGCTATGTTCATGCTACAACTAACTTCCTCACGGCTATGCTCATGCAACACTTAACTTCCTCATGGATATGTTCATGCTACAATTAACTTTTTCTTGGCTATGCTCATGCAACACTTAACTTCCTCACGGATATGTTCATGCTACAACTAACTTCCTCACGGCTATGCTCATGCAACACTTAACTTCCTCATGGATATGTTCATGCTACACTTAACTTCTTCTTGGCTATGCTCATACTCCCATTCTAACTAAACCACCTTTCATTTTGTTTGTCTTCCATTACCAATCTCTCTGTCAATCATCCTCACTGTCTTGCCTTTCTTATCCCTTGTCTCTTTTCTCTTTCTTTTACCCCAGTACTGCTCATCCAAGTAACCTATAGCCTTAATCCTGTCCTACTAATATCCACTCCCTACCTACCTCATCTCTTTACCTATCAGATTTTTTCTCATCCTCTTCACAGTCAGAAATTTTATATTTGTTTTTTTTTTATTTTATTATTTCTGTGCTTACCCTTCCTTCCCCTACTGTGCTTTTTTTCCTGCTGTTGTGACATTCAACATCATTTATGTCAATATACATAGTGAACCTATGTGTATTATCATTTGTCTTTATATCTTTCAATAAAGCATTGACATGTCTTTCTGTTATGTACAATATCTTCTAAAGATTACGATAAATGTATTTCCTAATTACGTCTCAATATTACCTGAAAAGTAATGCTTAAAATGTGTAATTTATTTTTGTTGCTCATTGTAAAAATGTATTTTATGTGGGGCTTTTCTTCCTGGCCTCTGCTGAAAATGGTACTTGTGCCTATTTGGGCTTTCCTAGCAAACAAAAGACAAAAAAAAAAACAAAAAACAAAAAACAAAAGTAAAATAATTAAAATTAAAATTTTGAGTTTTAAGTGTAACTTAAATTTATGGTATGGAAATGGAATTGTCTGGATTTGACTTTCACCAGTAATGATCCAGTTTGAAGTCCTATACATAATCTTGACAGTGTACATTATAGCATTGTAACATCAGAGTTAAGAGACCAAAAGATGGCTTTTTTGGCAAGAAAGAAGCTACAAAAATATGATTTGTTCTCTTTTTTTAGCTTTTACAGGATTGTCTGAATAAGGTAAGCTGGATAGAACAAATACATTAAATCATTGGTTAATTATATTGCCTGTTTATAAGAAAACATAGAGAATAATTATGGAATTTGGTATATAACAGGGAAGTAAAGTGATCCAGATTCTGAAGATCTAGTTCTTTCCAGTTTCCATTCACGCTAGATAGAGATTTCTCTGTTTGCAGCACCTGCTACACTATCCGTTCACTTGGAATATAAATGGCTTCATAAGTTAACTCTATCTGTATTGTTTGTTCACAGATAACAATAGCTAACATCCAGAAAGAGTAGATTTTTTTCCTCCTTGATTAATGATAAAAGCCATCTCTTTGGTATTGTCTTTGACATCTGTAAAGTCCCTTCATATGTGAATTGACTTAAATGTTGCTAAGCTAGACTTGAAATTGACATTGCAACTGGATGGCTGCTTTAGTAGACTGATTCATTAGCTGGCTTTTGTTGCAGATGATTGGCCATTTGTCAGCTTTTGTAATATAGGGTACTGGCTATGTGACCATGGAAGTATTATATATAGGTAATTATTTTTTGATGGAGTTTGGTCAAAATTATGGTGTATCTTTGGGTTGGATTTGTTTTGGAAATGGTTTTATTCTAGATGTTGGACAATACATGTTTGGAGAGACAAAGATGGTAGATGTGAATGAGTGGAAGGGTGAAATGTTCTCTGCAGTGATGAATGAACCAAAGGTATAGATTGCATGATCCGGGGGACATCAATGGAAATGGGAATGAGAAGTGATTTGACTTCCTCTGATTGTTATTTTTAAAGTAGGGATGATGAATGGTGGGGGGAGGGAGAGAGTGGGTGGATGGATTATTGGCTGCTAGGACTGTTTATTTGTTTGAGGATGATGAATTAGTGGATAATGGGTGGTGAGGAAGAGCCCCCTATATAAATGCTTGTTTTTATGAGTTTGTAATGTGATGAGTTTTGTACTTCTGCTTAGAAAAAAAAGAAACATGTTTCTTTTCCAAGTAGTACCTGAAATAGAGATTGATGTTCTATGTAATGCATCCCAGATTGTGCTCCAGATCACTTGTTTTTTATTAATCTGCAACCTGATGTGTTTTGCACCTTTCATAGTCCCTTCCTGACACCATTAAACCAGCCTGGCTGTAGTGCCACACATCCATGTAGAGCCTACCAGGCAATCTTCTTACAGTCTTGGAGGCCATTGCTTGCTTGGGCTAAAGAGAACTCTCTGTGTTCATCAGTGGCAGTGGTAAGCACTGAACAGCCTGCCTGCCCCTGTGGGAGTGGTTACTGCCTAGAAACTGTAGTTTTATTGGCCATTTTGGGTCAATTCCAAACTCCTTGATCCCCCTCTCTTAAAACCCTCTTTTGCGTGTTTTTGCGCATAGCGCAGCATCGGGCAGCACCGCTTAATCAGGTTTAAACTATTCATGGCTCCACAAAGTCTGCTCTTCACTTTTTCCCTTAAAACTGTTCCAAATCTCAAAGTAAGCACTCTATTTTCCTTCTAAAACCCAGCAGTAGCTAGGATAAGTGTCTTATAAGTAAGCACTAATAAACTAAAGCACTACACCCTCTTATACTCCCTTTAAGTACTTGGCTCCCTATTGGTCCTTTTTGATCAAGTCAAAAAGTAATTCTTTATACTATTCTGGCATGTCCAAAAGTCAGTTTCAGGTTTACTCTCCAGTCCAGCTGGTGAATATGGGAATCTTGAGGCAATGTTATAACTGCCTTATGTACACAGACCACCCTCTCCTCTTCCCAACAAGCTCAAATATATGTGAGAGATGCAACTATATAGCCAAACTGGAGGCTGAGCTCTCTCAACATAGTACTGGCACGGTCAGTCTGGAGGAGAAGGTAATCACACACCACAAATCCAATCTCACATAGACCTATT
This sequence comes from Protopterus annectens, assembly GCF_019279795.1. Classification (NCBI taxonomy): domain Eukaryota; kingdom Metazoa; phylum Chordata; order Ceratodontiformes; family Protopteridae; genus Protopterus; species Protopterus annectens. The sequence continues at coordinate 94,002,025 of NC_056740.1, forward strand.
GCAACAGCAAACCAAACACATAAACACACAAAAACATACTCAGAGGCTCTAAATAAAAATCTGCCCAAGCAACAGAGACCTCCAAAGCAGACATCCAAGCAACTGCTACCCCACAACAATACCCATGTATCACATAGTTCACAAAGTCAGTGTGCCACACAGTCACAGCCCTTAAGGCTAAACAACACACCTAATACACTTGTAATAGGTGACTCTATTGTCAGACACACTGATGTCCCTCTCACCAGGCTGAACAAGGAGAAGGTCACTGTAAGCTGCCTGTCGGGTGCCAGGATCTGCCACATAACAGAAGCACTCAGGTCACTCCAAAGCAAGTATAAATATGACTCCTTCATTGTCCATGCTGGTGTGAATGACCTGAGACATACCTCCCTGGATTACATGAAAAGAGACATAGAGGAGCTCTCTGATCATGTGGCCCAGGCCGGTATGACCCTGACCTTGAGTAGCATCTTACCCTCACCAAGAATGATACCACAGTATAAAGACAAAATGATCAATTTCAACAACTGGCTGAAGTATTGGTGTCACTCAAAGGGGATCCAGTGTCTGTCAGCCTGGGATGACATGCTTGACAAGCCACGTTGCTTCACTAGGGATGGCTTGCACCTGTCACCCCTGGGTTTTCGAATATTGGCCAAGGCTCTTGCTACCCCCATAGTGCCTTTTTAGGTAAGGCTCAAAAGACAAACCCACCTCCTTAGACAACACAAGGAAAAAGAAACTAAGGGTAATGCTGCTCAATGCCAGAAGTCTAAACCTCAAGATGCATGCACTCGAGGCTCTCTTCAGTATGGAGAATATCGATATCTGTGCAGTAACAGAAACCTGGTTCAAGGCTCTCGAGAGCACCCCAACACTACCAGGCTATACCTCATACCATGCTTTTCGGCCCCAAAACTCAGACCGAACCACAAGAAGAGGGGGAGTATCCATATTCATCAAAGATACCCATACCTCCAGGCTAGTGGCACTGCACAAAGCATCTGAGACCATCCATGTACAACTAACAGTGGGCAAAACTGCCTTCCAGTTTGTAGCCTGCTACAGACCACCCTCCCAAACTCAGGAACCCCACTCGGCTTTCCTGAAGACACTGGAGAATATGAAGGTCTCTCCAAACACCATTATATTGGGTGACTTTAACTACCCAAACATAGACTGGGAGCACTACTCAAGCCCCAACACCCTGGCCCAATGGTTCCTAGAATTTATAAACTCAAATGCTATGGAACAACTGGTCACCACTCCCACAAGAGGGGAAAACATATTGGACCTGATCATCACCAACATGTGGACTCTATGTTCCATACCAGAGGTATACCCCTCATTGGTAAGATCTGACCATAAATTAATTACTATGGACATCCATATCCCGTCCCCACCCCCAGCAAAGGAATCCACTGTCAAAAACTTCTCAAAAGCAAACTTCCCACTTCTCAAAACTGAGATGGAATCCTTCAAAGCCCCATGGCCAGTGGAAAATACGGCCCAAACCGCAGAATCCTTTACAAACGCATTCTATGGATACCTACAGGAATGCATGGATCGTGCTATCCCAAATAAAACCAAATCACTCTCCTCCAAAGGCAGGAGACCTGTCTGGTGGACCCCAGCCATAAATAAGCTGTACAACAGAAGGAGGCCCCTCAATGACCCTACTACATGATAGAGCAAAATCCCTGAAAGGGAAGGCAACTCTGATCAGTACTAGCAAGAAACTACGATCCCTCATAAAATCATCTAAGGCTAGCTTCGAAAGAAAAATTGCACAAGACGCTAAAGATAATCACAAGGCTTTCTTTAGTTATGTCAGAAACCTGGGTGGAAACTCCCAGATATGCTCTGAGTTAGTGCAAAATGACAAAAAATACACTGAACCCACAGACATTGCCAACATCCTGGCAGACAGGTTCAGTGCAAACTCCCCCCCCCCCCACATGAGCAAATGACTATCCCAACAGAGTGTAGCCTCCCTGACATCACAGATGCACAGGTGAGAGCTGCCCTCTCCAAAGCAAAAAATACAGCATCAATGGGACCAGACGGTGTCCCGGGCTGCGTTTTACATGAGCTCCAAGAAGAACTGAACCCTCACTTAAAATCTCTATTCAGTCTCAGCCTTACAACAGGATATGTACCCAAAGAATGGGGTACTGCAACAGTGTTCCCACTCCATAAAGGTGGTGCCACAACGGACCCCAGAAACTATCGCCCTATAAGCCTAACTAGCCTGGTCTGCAAAGCTATGGAGCGTATCATCATGGAACTCATAAACAAAGACATTGGGAACCTCCAAACACTGGATCCTACCCAATTTGGCTTTGTTAAGGGCAGATCTTGCCTCTTGAACCTGGTCAATTTCTTTGAAACAGTCACCAAGGCCATAGACGAAGGGAAAGTAGTCCACACAGCCTACCTTGACCTTGCAAAAGCCTTCGACACAATACCCCACTCGGGCATCATAAATAAGCTCACCAGCTTAAATATCAACCCCTATGTCACAAGATGGGTTGCAAACTGGCTTAGGGATAGAACCCACATGGTCAGAATTGCAGGTGCCATGTCAGACTCTAAACCAGTTACAAGTGGCATCCCACAAGGCTCAGTCCTGAGACCTCTCTTGTTTGGTATATATTTCTCTGAGGTACAGGCTAACACAGGAGGACTATGGCTGACAAAGTTTGCAGATGACTGCAAACTGGGGGCCATAATCGACTCGCCAGCTGACACAAGCATCCTCCAAAAAGGTCTCACAGAGATGGATAACTGGTGCCAGAGCCATGGCCTAAAGCTAAATGCCAAAAAGTGCATAGTCATCCCCTTTGGGAAAAACAAAGTGCCCACAAATTACCACATAGGTGGTAATCCATTAATCTGGAAGAAGTAATTAGGGATTTGGGGACCCAAGTAGATTGCAATCTCTCCTTTGACAATCACATTGCCAAAGTGGTTAGAAGACATTTTATATAGCCCACCTTTCCACGAAGAGGTTCACATCTAGATCAAGAGAGGTCATTGTGCCCCTCTACTCATCACTGATCAGGCCCATAATTGAATACAACGCCCCATTTAGGATGTACCTTACCCAACACCTGCTACAACTAGAAAGACACCAAAAGTACCTCACCAAGAGGATCAAGTGACTCAAACAGATGCACTACGCAGTTAGGCTAAAGAAACTCCAACTCTACTCAGTTGCTTACCGCCTACTCAGAGGCAATCTGTGCCTGACGTATAAAGCCATGTCCAACCCAGAATTAATGGATATGCTCCACCTCAAGAAATCCAAATCCATGAGAACTACACACTCCAGTGACTTAAACCTCAGCACAGAAATAAATAGAACATGCTGGAGGGACAGATTCATATCCCAGAGGCTCCCCTCACTCTGGAACAAAATCCCAATCCATGTCAGACAGAGCCCCTCAATGACCCTCTTCAAGAAGAATCTTGATGTTTGGATGGGAGATTCTAAATTTACCCCTGAGATCTCTTCTATGTCACTGCTAGACAGAGGCACGGTAAACTAACCATAAATGGGCTATCTTCTGTGACCTACTATACAGAGGCACAGCCAACAAATCTAAGAAGGGTGGTGAAAGCCAAACACACTCTGGCTAGGCTTGTAAATGCCCTAGGGCAGATAGCCTAGTATCAGCCTATGAACCAGTCACCAGACTTACTCCAGTATGGCTTGGTTCAGTCATGGACTCATGGATCCTAAGGGCATCCTGAGGACATAGATGTCTCAGCATCAATCCTAGATGGCTCTTTTATGCACTACCCACTTTCCCCATCCCCTTCACTGCACTGTTTGACTTGACATCCAAGGGCAACTTCCCTCTTTGGGCCATGCCTCCCACTGGAGAGCATCATCAATGAGTGACCTCCCAGGAAGGAAACAAATATGTTTCTTTTCCAGTCAATACTTCTTATAGAGAATGCTTTTTGCTTTCTTTTTTTTAACTGTAATCTGGATCATAAGTTAGTGTTACTGTCCATTCTGGCAATTATCTGGCCCAGAAATTGTAGTTTATTGGCTGTTTGGGCAGTTTTTCTATCCTTTTCAACTTTCTGGTTTAAAAGCCCGTGTTTGTGCAAGTTTGTGCTTGTTTAAGTTCTGCGGATTCAGTTTTGGTGTTCTGCAGACTACAACAACAGGAAGGAGAAAGAGATACTCTAAGTTCCTCCATTTTGATTTTTTCATAATTTACTTCTCTCTGCATTTGGTTTTTTTTTGTCGTTCTTAATTTATCTGCATTTATTTAAACTGTGTTTGACTTAATATTGCTACACACTCAAGTGTGATAGCTTGTACTGCATTTAGTGTTTTTGCTACTGTTTTAACTGCTTTTCTGCAAAAAAAGGCAAAAACAAAAAAAAAGTTCTAAGCTTGTTTCCAACCTTTCCTGTAACTAGTCTAGTCCAGAAACAGAACTGCTGTATCCAGGACTGTTTTATACATTTCTGAGCCCCCCAGACCTTTCTGTGTTGGAGGGAAGCCTTCTAGCTTATCAGTGGGAGTGGTAAGCACTAGGTAACCTATCTACCACAAGAGGAGTGGTTTCTTGTCCAGAAATTGTAGTTTATCGGCTATTTGGGCAGTTTTTCCATCCCTTTCAACTTTCTGGTTTAAAAGCATGTGTTTGTGTGGGTTTGCACACCATGGTGCTCATCTGAAGTAAACTATTATTGGTGCCACAAAGTCTGTGGTTCAATTTTCCCTTAGAACATGCTTGTTCTTTTATTTCTTGCACTTCAATTAGCTTAATCAGCAAGCACTTTAACAGGCCTTTGTAACATTTATTGCAGCACACTTAGTTGCTAACAGCACTAGCTGTTCCTATGCAGTAACAGCACCAGTACTTATTAGTTATGACAACCCCTCCTGCTATGATTGTAGGGCAATTTCCAGTGCTTCCTCTGATAACCTGGTACACTTGGGCATTCTGAGACAGTGTGGCAACTGTCTAATGTGCACAGACAACCCTCTCTTCTTACCACCCAACACTCATACATGTGAGAGATGCACTTATATCACCAAACTGGAAGCAGTGCACACTCCAGCCAAGACTGGACTAGCTGGTCAAGAGGAGAAGGTCAACACCTGCAGCTCACTACATAGAACACACAGCCCTCCAAAACACCAACCATCACAACCCACACATAGAAACACAAACCATACACCCACCTTCACGGAGGCTCTCAATAAAAATTTACCCAAACAACAGAGACCCCCCCGAGACAGAAATGCACTGGACCACCACAACACAACACCAACCCCAGAGCACATAACTCACAATCACAGTGTGCCCCTCAACCTAAGCCCTTAAGACAAAACACTTTGCCCCATGTACTAATCATAGGAAACTCAATTGTGAGGCACACGGATGTCCCACTCACTAGGTTGAACAAGGAGACGGTGACAGTCAGTTGTCTATCAGGTGCCAGGATCCACCACATAACTCATGCACTCAGGTCACTCCACAACAAGTACAACTTTGACTCTGTCATTGTTCATGAGGGTGTGAATGACCTGAGATGTACCTTTCTGAACTACATGAAAAGAGATGTGATGGAACTCTCAGATTATGTGGCCCAGGCAGATAGGACCCTAGCCCTGAGCAGTATTCTGCCATCACCCAGAATGATACCACAGTACGAGCAGAAAATGATTGACTTCAACAATTGTCTAAGTTTCTGGTAGCATTCTAAGGGGATCCAGTATCGGTCTGCCTGGGACGACATGACCGATAGACCTCGATGCTTTGCCAGAGACAGCCTGCATTTGTCACCCCTGGGATTCTGGGTACTTACTAAGGCTCTTGCCACCCCTATAGTACCTTGTTTAGGTAGTATTCCAAAGACCAGAATTCCACCATAACAGCTACAAACAAATGCAATCTGAGGGTCATGCTGCTCAATGCTAGAAGTCTAAATCTCAAGATGCACTCGCTTGAAGCTCTCCTCAAAATGGAGAATGTCGACATCTGTGCTGTAATGGAGACCTGGTTTAAAAAGCCAGAAAACACCCTTGTGCTCCCAGGCTGCAACTCATTCCATACCTTTTGGCCCCAGAATATGGCCAGAAGCTCCAAATGTGGTGGTGTTTCCATATTCTTAAAGGATATGCACACCTCTAGACTGGTAGCCCACCATAATGCATAGGTTCATAGGTTGGTACTAGGCTATTGGCCCTAGGGCCTATACAAGCCTAACCATAACAATTTCCTGGCTATTTCTTCCCACAGTATTTACTTTCCTGGACCCCTGTCTAGCAGGGTGACTGACATGATCCCCGGGGTGAATTTACTATCTTTCATCCAGTCATCAAGGTTCCTTTTGAAGAGGGCCAAAGAGGCGCTCTGCTTGACATGTATGGGCAGTCTATTCCAGAGTCTGGAGAATCTCTGGGTCAGGAACCTATCCCTCCAGCATGTTTTGTTCATTGTGATGACAAGGTTTATATCCCTGGAGAGTGTGTCTCTGAGGGATTGGGGTTTCTTTAAGTGTAGCATGTCCAACAGCATCCGAGATACTTCAGGTACAACTAACACTGGGTAAGATGGTGATACAAGTCATATCCTGCTACAGAATCCCAAACATGTCCCTAGACTCTCACTTTAAGCTCCGAAGCACCCTGGAATCTGTCAAGGTCTAAGCCAACACTCTCATACTGGGTAACTTCAACTACTCTTCCATCAACTGGGAAAGCTATTCAAGTACCAATGTACTGGCCCAACACTTTCTGGAATTTATCAATTCCATTGCCCTGGACCAGGTCATTCTGACTCCCACTAGAGGAAGCAACATCCTCTATCTAGTTATCACCAACAAGGGAGACCATTGCTCCACACCTATAGTCAAATCCTCCCTGGTTAAATCCGACCACAAACTGATCACCATGGAAACCTCCATCTCACCTATAACCCCCTGTTAAGGTGATCACCCTGAAAAACTTCTCTAAAGCTGACTTTGGGCTCCTAAAAATACAGGTGGCTAACTTCTCAGCACCCATGCCAATGGAAAATAGCTGCATGACTGCCAAATCATACACCAATGCACTGTACGCGCATGCAGACAAATGCATGGACCTTGCCATACCAAATAGAACTAAGTTGCTCTCCTTCAAAAAAAGGAAGCCAATCTGGTGGCCTGAGCCATCAATAAGCTCTACAACAGAATGAAGAAACTGTTGAAGAAAAAAATAAAGTCAGAAGACTGGAAAACCTCCCTTATCAGTCTAAACAAAAAGTTGAGATCCCTTATCAAAATCCTCTAAAGCCAACTATGAAGGCAGAATTGGGGCTGAGACCAAAAACAACCACAAAGCCTTCTATAGCTATATCAAAATCCTTCAAGACAATACCCAGATTTGCTTTAAGTTGTTATTGCACAATGGCACCTCCTATACTGAGCCAACAGATATAGCCAACATACTGGCCGACAGATTTAGTGCCAACTTTACCCCCCCCCCCCCAGGGCCCTATCACAATACCCGAAGAAAGCCTGGTACCCACCATTTCTGCACAGATAAAAGCTGCATTGTCGAAAGCCAGGAATACAGCATCCATGGGACCTGACAATATCCCTGGCTACATCCTACATGAGCTACAAAATGAACTGGCACCACACATCTGTGTGCTCTGTTCAATCACAGCCTTACCTCAGGCTATGTCTCTAATGAATGGCGCACTGCTACATTTATCCCAGTCCATAAAGGAGGAGCAGCTACAGACCCTGGGAACTATTGTCCCATTAGTATGATGAGTCTGGTATGCAAAGCTATAGAGCACATCATTATGGACCTACTTAACAAAGATCTAGGCAATCTCCAAACACTTGACCCCACACAGTCTGGCTTTGTCAAGGGGAGATCCTGCCTGCTGAACTTGGTTGACTTCTTTGAGACAGTCACCAAGGCTGTGGATGAGGTTAAGGCAGTGCATACAGCCTACCGCGATCTGGCCAAGGCCTTTGATACTATTCCCCACTCAGGTATTATTGATAAACTCACCAAACTAGGCATTGATCCTTACATCACTAGGTGGGTTGCAAATTGGCTCACTGACAAGACCCATGGAGTGAAAGTTGTGGATTCCAAGTCAGACTGTTGACCAGTCACAAGTGGAGTCCCACAGGCTCGGTCCTGGGCCCTCTCCTGTTTGGCATCTGCTTCTCAGAGGTTCAGGCCAACACAGAAAAACTCTGGCTGACCAAGTTTGCTGATGACTGCAAGCTAAGAGTCATTATCAACTTCCCAAGTGATGCAGACATCCTACAAAAAGGCCTTTCTGTGACCAATGACTGGTGTTGGAACCATGGCCTGAAGCTTAATGCCAAAAAATGCGTTATCATCCCCTTTGGAAAAAACTCAGTTCCCATGAATTACCACATTGATGGGAGCCCACTGAACATTGAAGTGGCCATAAGAGATCTGGGCACCCAGGTCAACAGCCACCTCACCTTCGACCACCACATTGCCACTGTGGTCAGGAAGTCCTTCTACGTGGCACATCTTATAACCAAAGGTTTCACATCCAGGAAGAAAGTGGTCATCATCCATCTGTACTCATCCCTCATTAGACCAGTCATCAAATATAATGGTCGGTAGTTAAAGGGCAGCTTGTTAGAGCTGCCCGGATGGTGAGCCTTGAGGAGGACTTCCTTGATGAATGTAAAACTCTTACGAATATGTTTCTTCATAGAGGGTATCCTTCCAATTTACTTGAGAGTTTAGTAAAAGAGGTCACATACAAGAGACGGAATGGTACATACCAACCTATTCTTAAGACTGTCTTACATTCCGAGTCTGGAAATATGGTACAACTTCTGCAAGTTGACCGTCCAGAACCAGATCTTTACACAAACAATAGATTAATTTTGACATATTGTCCTAACAGTCACCTTATCATGGACATTATCATCAAGAACTGGAATATCTTCCATTCTAATCATGCAGTATTTAGTAAGGTGGGCGACAGGCCTGGAGTTACTTTCAGGAGAGGTAAAAACCTGAAATCATTGTTAGAACAACCTGATGGCAAGCCCACACGAACACCGGGTATGTTTAAATGTCAAAACTGTAATCAGTGCATATACATTTACGAATCTAATAGATTCGTAATTAATAACATCAGATTTGACATACATTGTAGATGTACCTGTAATTCTAGGATGGTCGTATACTTAGCCCAATGCCAAAAATGTGCAGGATTCTATGTAGGCAAGACTGAGCGCAGATTAAGAGAGCGCATTTATGAACATCAATACGCAATTAGTAAAGAAAAACTCGATAACGCACTTGCCAAACACATTATCCAGCACAAGGACCACCACTTTAGATTCATAGTGATTGATCAGATAATTGAAAACAAGAGAGGGGCTCCTACACATTTATTTTTGGAAGCGTCCGAACTACGTTGGCAGATCAGATTAAATGCATATGTGATACCTGGACTGAATGATGGCTGCTCTATTAGCAGCCTTTTAAAATTGAAAAATTTGTCCAGATAACATATTTATGTACTTATTTTGCATTTATGTATTATTATTATTATTACTTTTCATTAGCTATCTTTGTATTTATTTTATTATATTTCCATGAGTTGTTAATGTTTTTCAGCTTAGAGTGGTTAGAAGATTATGGTGTTTTATAACCACATGGTTGCTTTATGTGGATTATTTATAGATTTTAACCTAATAATGAGACTAACTCACTTTTTAAATTTCAAAATTAGGCTACCCTTTGTGTGATTGGTTAACACATCTACCAACAAAGAGCCTAGCACTATTTAAGCTTTTAAGATACAAGTGTGTATTGTCTGAAGAAGTCTGCACATGTTTGCAGATGAAAAGCGCTTTATTTAATAAACTTTTACTGTCCTGTGACTGCTGGTTCTTCGTTTTATTAGACCATCTACTGCTTTGGATCCGTTTTTAGTTTCCCGGTCTGTGTTTGCTTTATTTGGAGTTTTATGGCTTCCGGATCTGTCAGCAGTGATGGATTTTCACCTAATGCTATTCCAGCATTACTTAGGAGCTGCAATAGTGCCTTATCGGCACCAGCTACTTCTCCTACGGCAGCCCAGGACAGTTTGTTTGACTCTTTATTTAAAAGAATGGACTCGCTTTGTGCGAGACTGGATAAATTGGATACACAACAGCAAGACA
>NC_056740.1:94017221-94027221 GCF_019279795.1 Protopterus annectens
ATATATATCTATATATATATATATATACACAGACACCCATCTATTTATATGTGCATATGTATGTTTATTTATATAAACATATATCTATATATATATACTATATATATATATATATATATATATATATATATATATGTATATATATATATATATATATATATATATATATATATATATATATATACACACACACACACACACACACACCCTCAAAGTTGCTGATAAATGGGTGTACATATGAGGAGTCAAAACCTACCCCCTTGCTGTTCCTTGTTGCTGTACACATTATAGAGGATTATGATCAGATTTCTGATCCTAACCATGATGTCATTTGTTTGAGACATGGACGGCAAGAAATTCACCTTGAGAGGCATCCATGTTCAGAACATGTTATTTTCCAGGTTATGACTGGAAAGACTCAATCATAACTCTTTGTAGCGCATTGAGCTTTACTTGCTCCCATGTGGTACAAAAGTTAGAAAAAAGAAAAGGGGAAAATCATTGTAGTAACAAAGAGTGTTTTAATGCTTTGACAGCTGTAACACACAATCTACGGTCACACAGTGAATGGCTACCCAAGAAGAGCACTGGAAAGCCAGTAAAGTCTGAACAAAGTGTTTAAATTGGTTTAATGGTTTCACACCATTCTTCTCCTTTGGCAGGTAAGCACTGTTGAGCATGAAACTAGTGCTTATCATCACTGTGAATGTGAAAAAAATATTAAATACTTTTCTGACTTCAGAAAGGTATTCAACAAGCCTGCCTTTTCACTAATTTGGAGTGAAATTTTGTAGCTCCTTGCACTACAAGCTTCTGTAAATACGTAATTATGAGTTACTGCTAACTCTGGAAACAGTATTATATAATTATGTGGTGGTTATTACAGAGTTCCATTTTCAAGGCTTCTAGGTCATTCTGATGATGATGTGTACACTCATATAAGGTCTTAACATCAAACTCAACAAAAAGCATTCTTGTTTCCAATCAGTTTGTGTCAAACATCCAGATTAATCAGTGCTAAAGTAGTTTGCATACAAGTTACAAAAAAATCCAAAGCCTGTTACTATCAGGTTGTCAATGGGGACTGTTTAAATCTTAACAGACTGCAGCAAAGGTATAAATTAGTGGGACTTCTGGATGGTCTATTCGTAATTTCTTTATTTATGCTGGTCTATAAAAGCTAAGACTGGGTCTTTTATTTATCAGTTCTTGTATATATTCCTGATATTCATCTCTTGGGTTTCCTGGGATTTCTGTTGAACATGTATAGCCTGTAAAATATTAGCATGTATTTTTGATGTCTGTCACACTCATTGCTATCACATTATAGCCTTTATTCAATGTTTTACTATTATTTCATCATTGTTCTATAATTGTGTAAGCACCCGCTGCTTGCATTTTCTTAAATTGTATCCATAAGTTCATAGCTTCATCACCGTATACTAGGCTAACAACCACTAGGGCCCTTTTAAGCCTAGTTATACATCCCAAATCTCTGACAAGTTTTGCTACCCTTGATAAGTGTAAGCAGGGGCTTGGGAGATGAATCATTTGCAAACAGATGCCTGAGAGATGAACCATTTACAGGCTACTTGTGTCCATTAAAGAAGTGCGTGCCAAACTGATGATGAATTTCTTGTTCTCCACCCAATTGTCCAAGCTACATTTGAATTGGATTAGGAAGGAGCTCTGGTTTGCATGGATAGGGAGCAAGTTCCATTGAAGAGGTCATCTCTGTGATACATACTTATCTCTCCAGCAAGTCCTATTTATATCACAGGCAATGCCTAAGTCTTTAGAATGGGTAAATCTGGTGCTGTTTGTTTTTTTGATATGCAGGAGGCCCATTGTTGCGCGGTCTAGCAATGTCTTGTACACCAGGCATAGATCTCGCTTAAATGGCCTATAGGAGACAGAAAAAGGGATAGGATTTTGAAGCAGTCTGCATAGGACATATTACTTACTCCATGCCTTCTTTTAGTGATCAATTTCTGTGGACATTCAAATCCTTGGATGTGCCTGATATATATCAAAGTGGGCATTGTACTCAATGACAGATCTGATGAATGCTGAATATCAGTTGACCCAGTAGTCAGGAACCTGAAGACACACATAGACAGTAATCTAGCCTTTGACCATCACATGACCTCCTTGGACCTTTTATTTATAAGTTCCACAACACAGAATGATTTCCTCACTACTGATGACATGTGATTGTTAAAGGCTAGACACACACAGAAAGAATCTAATCTGAAAATAAAGAATTTCAAGTTTGTTATATACATTCAACAAAAATAGCTAGTATCACAAAAAAAAAAAAATCTGTTGTCTACTCTTTTCGGAAATATCTTGCAGCCTACTTAATTTATCTGACCAACCAGTGGTGTTTTGCAAGGTGTAATTCTCACCAGTATAGTAATTTCATTTGAACAAATTTGGATAGTAGACAATTATTATTCCATTTTAATGTAGTTCATTATATCTCAGATAGGATCAACTCCTCCTTCCCAACCTGAGCTGACCCTTAGTTGCTGGATGTTGTCCAAAATTGTCCTAACTTTTAAGATCCCCTGCACCAGACCTGGATTTAGCACTAGGTGACCAAGGCAGTTGCCTAGGGCCCACTGGCTGGGAGGGGGCCCATTCTAGCTGTGAGGGACAAGCTGTTTTGGGGACTGTAATATTTATTTATTTTTTAATTAACAAAAAAAAATGATGTGTTTTTTTAAAGGGTGTTCTTGTTCAAGAATGCCCTTTGCCTCCTGTCACACACATCTGTTGCATCTGTGGGTGCATCATCATCACACAGACCTGTTCCTTTTCGCATTCTGCATGTGCAATTTAAATACAAGAAAATGTTCCTCGAGCTGCTTCTACAGGTGTGTGTATGCTACAGACAACACGAACATGATAAAGCACAGTCAGAAAAGTAAGGTAGGTGTGTTTGTGTGTGTGTGTGTGTGTGTGTGTGTGTGTGTGTGTGTGTGTGTGTGTGTGCACGCGTGTGTGTATGCATGTGTGTGCTGCACTGCATTGGACTGCCATGTAATACTAGCAATGCTACATTACAACTAAATTACTGCAAGCAGCTATACTATACAAGCTTGCTGTATGTGAATTCAATTTGCCTTTTTTCCCGTGATTTTTATCTCATTTAAATTTGTGCTGAATCCCAATTGCCTGTCTGTTGCACAGTTACATTTTTCTCAACAGCCCTACTGTGTACTTGTCTCTGAATCAGAAGGTGGCCCTTTTCATATATTTTTTCTTGTACTATACATATTCAGTATCATGTCTCAGTGTCTTACTTGATTCAGTATTAAAATGAATGACTTAAGTGGACCTACTGTTAATTTTATCACTACTAAAACTTCTTTAATTATGGATTCCCATACTAAAGGTACCACTGATTACTGTAAAATCATAAAGCTTGAATTTGAAGAGTTTGTAACTATTCTACTGTGCACTGTTATGCAACATATTTTCAATGTTAAGGCAAGCCAGAATGTACAACATTTTTACTAAGTAGAAACAGACAGAATGAGAGACAGTGTAAAATAAATATGCTAACACCCACTTAGACCAAATGAAATCTTCTTCATACATTTGTAAACTGCGACTGAGCCAGATATCACTGGGTCTATATTAGATCATCGAAACGGCAGAATTTCGAATGATCTAATATCGAACCCAATATCGCGAACGCTGAAAACAGTGAAGCTGCACAAAACCAAATTCTTTCCTAGGGAAAGAATTCAGTTGGCCATTGTTGTGGCTTTGCTGTTTTCAGTGATGCGGTGGAAAGTTACGGGTTGGGTAAGGTAAGTGTGTGATTGTGTGGACATTCGGGTTAGGGCATGGGTTGGGTGAGTTAGGGTTAGGGTATGGGTCAGCTAAGTGTGCGATTGTGACAGAATTTGGGGTTAGGGGCGGGTTAAGTGAGTTAGGGTTAGGGTGCGGGAGAGGTGAGTGTGTGATAGGGTTAGGGTCTGGGTTAAGGTAAGTGGATAGATAGTTGTGCATGTGCAGTGTAGTGTAGGGTTAGATGTAACTTTTAAATGTATGTGTGTGGATTGCTGATTTTTAGTGTGCTTGTGGTGTGTGCGTGTTTCTCGGAACAGTGAATGTTTGCCCTGGGAAAAAATGTGCTGTTTTGAGGTTTCGGTATTGTTAGGGTTCAGGTTTTGCAGTTTGATGTTACGGTATTCAATAATGGGCCGTTTCGATGATCTGATATAGACCCCTACTCAATAAACTTTAAAAAAAGAAAAAATATTGTAGGAGAAAACTGAACCTAGTGACTCCTTTTGTCTCATTTCCTTCCAGATACACATATAAATCATGGAACTCCAGGTCTTCAGTTATTTGGTACCTTATTGACTACCTTACTAGCTGCACACTGTAAGACTGCACTATTCTGATAAGTAGCATGAAGAGTCAAGTAAAGGTGTTTTATTCATTTTCTCATATGATGTTCAGACATGTATACATGCACACATGCACATGCACACACACACACACACACACACACACACACACACACACACACACACACACACACACACACACACACACACCTGCCTACCTTCCTTGTCCCTCTGCAGAGATAGTGCATATTAACTGATATTGGTGGATTGTAATGACAGAAGTTTGAGTGGCATTTTATGGTTAAAATGTTCTGAATTGTGCAGTTTTTGTCATTATTGGCTCATAACTTTTGTTTCATTGCTTACTGATCAAATGTTTAAAACTACAAATTTAAAACACGCTCTAACAAGTGGTGCTGTATTATACATGGAATATAATTTAATTCAATCAGGAAGGTGAATCAAAAAGCACATGCATGTTTGCATGGTCCTAAAAATGTGTGCAAGGAGCCTATAGTTTGAAAACAGCCCATGGGTAAACATTATCCATAATAGCCAGATGCGTTTTCTTTGAATGTGGATTTCAATGCCGTTTCAATGAATGTGAGTTTGAAGGACAGAGAAGTTTTAATGCTAAGCCTGTTTCACTGTGAGACCATATTGCTTTGTGCTATAACATTTGAAACAAAAGTTTTAAATTAAATCCAAATGTCTGCAAGCATTGTAGAAATAAAGCAGAAAACAGTATGCACATTGAAATATTTGAACAGTGTTTATGGTGACTGGGGAGAAATAACTAAGTAATGGGACACTGGAATGGCTGGGGGACTGTTGTGGCTCTGTATGGGGGGGGGGGTCCATTACCTTTCCTAGAGCCCCATTTGACCGTGATCCGGCTTTGCCCCACACCAGTCAGTTCTCATCTTTTTAAATACAGATGGCACATCTTCAGAATGCAAGCTATATTAGCAGTTTCTCTTCTTTATACCCATTTTTTGCCACACAAAATCAGTCGAAAGTACATAACGCTGCTCGGCTTGTTGTGTATCAAGGGATCCGTCATAAGCATAGCTCTCAGCCTTCTATTTACAAAAGGTGAAACCTTACCTGTCATCATGTGGAACCATACCTCTCAAGTGTACCTCATTACGAGGAACGTGCCTAATTTAGGGTCATAAAAAGTTCACGTTCCTCGGAAGTTCCTCAAAGTTCCACACTGAAAGACTCTGTCACACATTCAGTGTTTGAAATCCATTGTAAATAGAAATGAATCATATTAATTCATTAAAAGATCTTCTTTATAAGTAAAACCAGCATACTTTAACCATTCTGCGACCTTCCTAGTTAAAGTTGTTAGTAAGCCATTAGTATGTGTTCCACATTTTGCCCATTTGTTCCACATTATGAGGGCTAGTGTTCCACATTTTGGACATGGAAGGTTGAGCGCTATGTGTGGAACAAGCAGGCAAAACGTGGAACCTTACCAGTCATATTGTGGAACAAATAGGTAAAACGTGGAACCTTACAAATCATGTGGAACAAACAGGCAAAATGTACAACACTTAGCAGCGCAGCAAACTGACAACTTTAGCGAGGATGCTACTTTACAGTATAAACAGGGCGATTAATATGACTAAGTACTAAGCACCAACGCTGCTTAGTTAAAAACAATTCTTAAAACGGAATATATGACTGACTCTTTCAATACAGAGTTGCGAGGAACAGGGCCTTTTTAACACTCAAAATGAGGAACGTTCTCTTCATAATGAGGGTACATTTGAGAGGCATGTATGCTACTTGATTTTTATGTCGAAATCACACACACGCACGCACGCACACACACTACCTCTCAACTGTACACATTTTCGCAGATTGTCCATATTTTGCCACGTATTTTTGGTCTGCTTCTCATTTTTTGCAAGTGCCTAGCAAATCATTGAGAAATGAATTCAGAAAATGACAGACATACGAGAGTCAGACTTCTTACCCTTCAAAAAATTAATGCTAATGCAAAACCTGTTACTCTATCAATTTTTCAAGTTTTGTAACAGCAGTATTTAAAAATGTTCCCTATTTTTAAGCTTTTGCTCCCTATTTGTCCAGAGTTTTCGCTCTATAAGAGGTTGACAGGTAAATACTTCATTAAAAACTCACCAGAGGTCACTATTGAGCTTTGCA
Source organism: Protopterus annectens (assembly GCF_019279795.1). NCBI lineage: Eukaryota > Metazoa > Chordata > Ceratodontiformes > Protopteridae > Protopterus > Protopterus annectens. Next base: position 94,023,767 of record NC_056740.1, read on the forward strand.
TACTGGTATAAAATACATTCTTCCCTAGTGCTGAATTTAATTAGCCCACGCTCAGCTGACATTTACTTAAATGTTTTCCGGAAGGAGGCCCGTTCGAAACTGAACTAGTGAGAATTTAAATCTCTTCTGAAGAAGGGTATCAGACCATTATTTTTGTACAGCTAGTGGAAAACTGGTGTGGGTGCGTCTTGTTAGTACATAAATAAAATGGGCAGCTACACTGCAAGTTAACGTTGTACATCCGCTACACTGTGATTAAATTGCGCTTTCAAAGAAATAGCTTTAAGAATAGTTATTGTACTGCATTTATCTCATAGAATTGCAGATATTGCACATTGTTCAGGCAGGAGGACGTCAGAGTAGACAAAGACTGTGTTTCCGGATCAGTAACTGGTGCGCTCAGCGCACCTGCATCCCTTCGCTAAGAAGTATAATCTGGCAATCATCAAGCCATTATCAGCTGTATCCATATGTGCTGCGATTGTCCTCGGCATCAGTAGGCGTCCAGTGAATGTCAGTGCAAATACAGTAGTCGTTACATTTAAGGGTAGTGATGAGTCCATGTAATTATACTATAGTACTGAAGTAAGGAAGGGGTGTGCAGCCTTCCCATCGGCTATTTCCCAAAACTTAGCAAACCAGAGTGAAACTTGGTAGTGACAGGTATGTATGAAAGACCAGAGACTGATTCTCTTGCAAGTTCAAACATTTTTTTAATATTTTGAAGGAGACCATCAAGCAGCATTCCATCGAAGTCAAATTATTATGTTTCTAGAAAGCAATCCCTTCAACAGCATGATTTCTCTGAAGATGTAGAAACTGCAGTCAATCTGCGGAGTCTTGCCTAGAGGTTACGCATAACTGCATTTTCTGACTTCGGGTCAGGTGTACATAATCTTATATATATATGTAGTCGGTCCAAACGATTAGATACGCAACGGTGTTTGCACTTTTAGTCTGCTGCGCACTCTGCCTCCATCCTCAGCTGCGTGTGCCAATTTCTGACATTTGACCCGATGCTTTCCGCTACATTGGTAGGCGTCTACTTGCACGATGTTGGATATACTTGCTGCTGAGGAAGGCAGTTTAAGAGATTTGAGGGCAGCATTATTACAATAAATCAGCAAGAAAACGAATAAGAAAGGGGCGGTCGCGCAAAATGACTTGGAAAAAGGAGGAGAGCATGTGTTTGTTGGAGACGACAGGGCGCCAACGGTACACTCCCCCCCAGCTCAGATAACATCTGAAAAAAAAATGAAGCATCGGACTCCACCATCTATAGAAAGCTTTGCTGAGCTCATTGTGTCAGTTAACTGTCAAAGAATTTCGGCAAGGATTTTTTTACCCTTTTTGGTGTACTGCTTGAGGGAGCCGCCCGCTATTTAAACGGAATCAGAACGGGCACCCTTTTCCACTACGCGCAACTGGGACCACCTCTCTGAATCATCACTGGGGAAAAGCAGAATTAACTTGTTTTTAAGCCTGAACATTCCTAATTGACATTTGTGTTTTAAACAATGGGATATATGAACATTAATTTGTGCGTAATTGGAATAACCTGCTTAATAACTGGTAAGTTGCTACACTTTCAAAAGCATTTCTCACAATTATTCTTTAAAAAGAAACAGTGTAGCGCACCACGGAGCAACACTTAGGTCAGGTGTATCTTAAACAGAGGCTTTATTCCTCACATTTGTGCTAATTGTAACGTATTTTATGTACAATAAATTCCTTATTACAGGACATATTTACTAAAGAAAGTATGATAATTGCGGTTTAAACTTTATGATTACTTGTAGTCAGTCAGTTTTATACGAGTATTAATAGAAAACATGTTTAAAGAAACATTCCGTTCTCTTGTCATTAATTGTTTTTGATGTGTAAAAATTTGCACTGCACTGTAAAATAAAATAAAGAGCCTTATCGTCTCTTAATTACTTTAAAGTCTCCATGCAAGGTGAATACCAGAGAAAGCTGTATAAAGATCTGTTGGAGAACTACAACCCTCTGGAAAGACCAGTTGCCAATGATTCACAGCCTCTTATGGTCAGTCTGTCTCTTAGTCTAATGCAAATTATGGACGTGGTAAGCATTTATTTTGTTCATAAGCAAATAGACTGTTCATTTGCTTACAGACAGCAAGTTCTTAGTACGCTAGTTATCTGTCACTTTTGGTTATCTCTGTAAAGTAGGTAGCAATAATGCATGCTCAGGGGTTTAGCCAGGCATACTCTTTGCACTCTACAGAGCACATTTTTTTCTTTACATCGCTGAGTAACATTGAAGTTTTTTCAGATATATATATATATATATATATATATATATATATATATATATATATATATATATCTATATACAACTGTCTATAGTAATGTTTCTAACAGGTACATAACTTGATACAGAGAAGACTACTAATCAAAATACAATATCTTTAGAAGTTTTAGAGGGAACTGCTGAAAATGATGTGTACATTTATTAATAGCTGGGGGACAACATTTTGAAAGACGTGTCCATTTTTTTAAATGCCAATTGAGTTGGGGAGCAGTCAAAAGAGTTTGTGAGTACAAACAGTATTTTCTAGCTTCACCCCTGTGCATGAATTATGGATAGTAATACAACTTCATTCTTTGCATTTTGTACTGACTTAATAGTCGTTTTTATTAACCATTACCAAGTTCTCTAGTTACATGCTAATGTGGAAAATGTTCAGAATTAGAAAGTTTGAAAACGAAATGTAAACAGATTGGACTATTTTCTTCTACTCTTTGAAAACAGCTGTAAATGCTTGGAGTTGCCACCCTTTTGTTATAAATTTGTTAGAAATTTGTATGATACAAAGGCAGTCTGATTACTCTCATTCTTTCATACCTATTAGATTATGAAGGTAATAGCTGTTGTATCTAATATGCTGGTAAGACATTGTGGGTTTGTTGTTACTGTTTGACTGTTTGATCAACTTCGGATCAAAAGACCTCCATCCACAGACACACACACACACACACACACACACACACACACACACACACACACACACACACACACACACAGGCAGACACACACACACACACACACACACACACACACACACACACACACACACACACACACACACACACAAACACACACACACACACACACTGCACAAAATGGATGAACATGGACGCATAACTATAAAGCATGCCCACATATATACAGACTGTGCAGATCATTTAAAATAATTGGTACATCATACATTATGCTTGCCTTTCTATGTACTGGATAAGATTTGAGAATAATGCTAATTTATTAATTTGTCAAATGTCATATTTTGTACTCTGATGGACCGATCATTTATTGCAATTTGAACTGTTATATAAATAATAGAGAGAGAAAAAACATGTTCTGTATGATTTACTTTCCTAAACACAATTAGTCTGTTATTGTGTAGCTTTTATATGTCTTGTTTGGAATAAACA
>NC_056740.1:94032221-94034721 GCF_019279795.1 Protopterus annectens
TAGTAGAGGGGGCAAAAGATAGGAAGGCTAGGGAGTCTATTAGTTTTGAGTGCGAGACCATATCAAATGCTTTGGAGCACTCTAGAAATACTGCTGATACAAAGTTATTATTATTTCTATGCAGGTTCACTAAGTTGGTGAAAGAAAGTAGGGCAGTAGTTGTGCTATGATTTTGGTGGAAGCCGTGTTGTGTGGGGGAGATAAGGTTGTGTGAGTTTAGGAATCTCATAACTTGTATGCAAATACATTTTTCCAGTAGCTTAGATTAGGGGGGTAGGATGGCGATGGGATGGTAATCTGAGAAGTCGTAGGAGGTGCCGCCTTTGTGAAGAGGGATAATGTAGGATATTTTCCTGAGTTGGGGGATATATGCTTCTTTTGTTGACCAGTTAATGAGAATAGAGGCTGGGTAGGACAGGGATTCGGCAGCTGTTTTTAGGTAGATAGTGGGTAGATTGTCAGCTGCTAAGTTGGTTGTTTTAGCTTTAAGAGGAGTTTTTTAATTGTGGATGTGGGAATGGGTGAAAGAGTGAGGGGGGTGTTTTCCTGCTGCGTAGTAGACATGGGGGTGTGGTTCCTATTGGATAGTTGGGAGGATATAGTTTTGATAGAGTCTGTAAAGTGGTAATTGAATTGGGATGCTATGTTTTCTGTCTTGTTATCGGAAGAGGGAGCTGGAGTGGCAGTTTTCCCTGATTTTAGTAGGGAGTTGATGGAATGCCAAAAATTTTGGGGATCTTTTGAGTGTTTGGTTTGGGCCCTAAGGAAGTAGTTCTTTTTATCGAGTTTGGTTTGTTTTTTGGCTTGGTTTCTAAGTTGTTGGAAATTTTGTTTGGCTAGGCTAGCGTTGACCTTCTTCCATGTTTTCCAGGCTTTGTCTCTAGTTTTTAGAAGTGGTCTGGTTTCCCTACTCAGCCATGGGGCATAGTTTGCTTTTACTCTGATTCTTCTAATGGGGGCAAAGCAGTTTAGGATATGTAAGAGGGTATTATTAAAGTATTCAACAACTTTGTCTAAATTGAGGGTGAGTAGGGGTTCCCAGTTAGTTTTTCTTAGGGTGTGGTTAAGGTTGTCTATGTTCAGGTTGCGATTGTCCCTCACTTGTCTAAAAGTTAAGGGATTGGCTAGTAGGAAAGTGGGGAGATGGTCACTGATAGTATCTGGTAGGCAACCTGCCTGGTATTTTTCTTTGGGGGAGTTGACTAATGTCCAATCTGAAATAGATTGTGTGTTTTTTGTCAGTTCTAGTGGGTTCTTGGATGAGCTATGTGAAACAAAAGAGGTTAATAAGGTTGGTGGGGTTGTTAGAATTGCAGGCTAGCCAGTCAGTGTTTAGGTCACCTAGTAAGATGGTTTCTTGTGGCAGGTAATCTGAGATCCACTCTAGTATTTCTTCTATAATGGGTGAGTTATTACCTGGGGGGATATAGCAGCAGAGGATATTGATCCTTTAGGTGCTGTTTACGAAAAGAGTTGCCCTAGGATTTCGGTATTGTTGAACTTACGTAGAGGAGTTTGTAGTGGTTTGATAGTAAGGGAGTTTTTAAAGAAAATAGCAACTCCACCACCTTTTCTGCCCACTCTGTCTAGTCTATATATGCTATATCCTGGGGGCATAATTTCTTCATTTTGGGTACTGGGTTTTAACCAGATTTCAGTGATGGTCAGTATGTCTGGGGAGTAGTGTGAGATAAATGCATGGAGGTCAGGGAGCGTGTTGGATATGCAATGGGTGTTGAGGTTGAGTATTAGTAGGTCAGTGTTTTGTTTGGAAGAGTGGTTGATGTTGGGTGGGCCTGGGTAGGGTGTATGTCATCTGATAAGAGCAGGTGCTTTGTTATGAGAGGAATGTGTTTGAGTGTGTGTGTTATAATTTGGTTGGATTTGAAAGAAAGTTTACTCCTTTGAGATGTGGTTGTGTAGGGCTTGAGTCTGTGAAAAATTGGACTATCTTTTAGTAGGGATGGGTTGATTAGGAAATGTATGTGTTTGGTAGCCCTAATGTAAGGTAGTGTAGTATGGGATTTGGTGTTATTTAATAATGTGTTAGTGTGTATGCCAGCAGTGTAAGCTAGGCATATGAGGGTTAGGAGGAGGATTCCTAAGGTGAGCTTTGCTTTGTGTGGGAGTAGTAATTTGCTGGGATGGATGTTAAGGTTAGTAGGTTGAAGAAGCTGTGCTGACATTGTTAGTGGTTCAGATGTGTTGTTGTGTGTGGTTGAGGGTAAGCAATAACAGAGTCAGCTAGTTGGAGCTGTTTTGGAGTAGGCAGATAGGCAGGTGATTCTTGTATGGTTCTGATCAGGTGATGTGGGGTTAGGAATAAAGCTAGGAGTAGTGGGGATGGGTGGGAATTGGGAGCCGGGTAGGGAAGCAGAGTGAGCTGTAGGCGAGCGGAGTGGGTATCAGACCGCAAGAGTGCAGAGTCAATCTGCCTACAGTGGTGTTTGTACTGTACCAACCAACTACCAACCACTCACCTAACTGAGTACATTTACAG